>NC_132780.1:147475579-147777329 GCF_048418805.1 Vulpes vulpes
GCTGAACAAACCATAGAGTCTCAAACAGCTTCATCTGGTGCATTTCCTCTCAATAGCAAATAAAAAGGAAGACTATAATTAGGGCATGATTCTATTCAAGCTATCAAATAAAAGCTTTTAAAAATGATTGCCCTTATAGACAGCAATGTAAAGAACAAAGGAATCTTGCGTGGCTTATTATTTGCTTATTAGTATTACTATATGATACTCTCTACTTTTTGCATTTTGAAACAAAAGGAAACACTGAAATGCTCACAATTATTTTTTAAGTATATTTTGACAACACATTGAAAGTACACTGGCTTCCTTATTTTGAAAGCCAGGTCACAGATTTACTCAATATTAAATCAATACATATTATTAATATTTATTAATAATCAATAAATATTTATTAAATCCCACACTATTTTCCAGTTCCAGAGAACTACATAAAATTTGGCTGAGACATCTTAGCCTCTTCTACATTCTAGAAATTGAAAGTAGAGGTAATCGGCAGAGAAATCAGTGACCTCCCCAATCTTCAGTGGGCACACCAATCACCTGGGGATCTTGTTAGAATGAGTTTCTGACTTAATCAGTTCTGGAGTGGGGCATGGGATTCTGCATTTGTAAGAGGTTTCCAGGTGGTGCTCATGTTGCTCGTCCAACAGTCACACTTTGTGTAGCAAAAATCTAAATGACAGGTCAAGGATATATGATATAAAATATGCTGAGCTCTGATTACTAAATTCTAAATATGGTCTCCTCTGGGCACAGAGAGTTACATTTGTCTCCTCTGTGGCTTAGCAGTGACTAAAGATGTTTAAGTGTCCCATGCTAGTACACATTGTCGGTACCGCATACTATTCTTCATGTGTACGGTGTGTTTGCATTTGCTAAATGAGGCAGGGATATGCTTCCACCATTCTACCTCTTGAAACAAGTGGCTAAGTTTCTCAGGAAACTATATGTAATCTGGTATTGCCTGAAGGCCTGGACTTCCTCTGGAACTTTTGTGGCTCCTGCATTTTCTATTTAGGTCTTATGATTGTTTAGACACTATTCAGATTGGGGTCTTTGGTTTGACCATGTATTATTCACATCATAACCTTGAGGACATTCTTTGTTACTCTCTGAACCAGATGCAGCTTGGGGGAAAAAACAGGTATAAGTTGAGTCCTGCTCTCCTATTTCATATAAATTTGTGGGAGGCCTTCCCTCTGGAGGTTTGCTCATGGTTGGTGGTGACATTGTGTTCAGTTAGCAGCCAGTGCAGTCTAATTCATCTTTCTGCAGTGAGGGGATTTTCTCTTTCTCTGCTGTCCAATTAGTAGCCATTAGCCACATTAGGCTGCTGGGAATTTGAAATAGAGCTTGTGCCATTGAGGAATTGAGGTTTGAATTTTACTTAAGTTTAATTAAATAAAATTTAAAGCTAAATTCTACCTGTAGCTAGTGGCTACCATATTGGACAGCACAGCTAGATGAACTCCTCAAAGACACAAGTTCCTATAGGAAAACAATAGGAGATAGTTGGATTCAACCACAACTAGACTAGTTTTACCTGGCTTTCTAACTTATCAAGGTCATGAATTGACCTACGGAAATATCTGAACTTCTCTGTTCATTTTTGTACCTTTCCTAGATGTGAGAGAGACTAGGCATTTCATTTACATTTTAAAAAGTCTTTTGGTTTGTTTTACAAGACACAGAGGTAGCCATTATAGAAAATCTAGAAAATACTATTATACAACATGAACTTTAGGAAACCTCTCATAAACCCACCATCTAAAAAAAACCACATTGAACACATGGTAAACATTCTAGTGATTAATTTTCAATTCTCTGTGTATCTCAGCTAATGATCTGTGAATAAACTTCTAGATCTAAAAACTGTAAATAAATAAATATTAATAAATATTACATAAAAGATTTAATTTAGATACAGTACTTTGGGGAGGGGTCATAGTGACATAGTGCTAGAAAACATACTCCCTAGATGCCACAAGAAGAGGGAAGATAGGGTAATTTACTTCCTTTTTTGGAAAAAGTAAAGCTCTTCTTTGCAGGGTAACTATGACCAACCTATGAAACTCTTTTGTAGGCATCAAAGAAATGGAGCCTGTGAGTGACTGATCAAAACTCATGGGCTAACAGACGGACGCTAATCTAGGAGCCCTATATAAGCACTTAGCCATATGAGTTGCTGTCAGTATCAGAGCCAAATAACAGATGGAAATGGGGGAGAAAGTAGACCCAGCAAACTCTAGGATGAAGTTTGTCTTCATCATGTAGCGTTAAGTACTAAACAAGATGTTCTCTAGTTAGTAGAGTTGTTTTCCTAAATGCTCTTATGTTACTGCTTAAGCAGCCCCTGCCTTTGTTCAGGCCCACAAAAAAAGAAAAAGAAAAAACAAATTCTTTTGAGGATCAAGATGGTGATTGCTTCTGAGGCCAGTTAAGTGGAAGGGGAAAGTTCCTTTGCAAACCGAGCTTGGAAACTTGGAATTTAAGGCTTTTGTATCCAATGGGATGCAAGTCATTTTAAGGAATCTAGGTGACTTTTTGTGATAGGAAAAGGAGGAAGGAGGAGGGAGGTTGCAGAGGTCAAAGGATAAATGAGATATTCCCCCAGAAAGCTGTTGTAAGGGAAGTTCCTTAAATTTAGGGCTGTTTTCATTTGAGATCATTTGCAGTGTTAAGTGCTTAATCAATCTGAAAGCACTATCATAGTAGCAGCTAGCAATAATGCTTTTATTCTTTTCTGGCTGTTTCTCAGACTCGTATTGAATGACAAGTTCAAAGTTTATGAGTGCCAGCAAGACAAACTTAGACTTTTCTCTTGTATACTGTGAAAGCTTTATGTTGTCCTCTTTGCCACCTAAGACAGAAGTACAAGTACAGGTACAAGGAACTGAATATCCGATTTATGAATTACCAGAGGGTTCTTCTTCCTTCTCGAATTTTCTGCCCTCTTTTTTCACCATTTCCCTGCTTACTTAAACTTATGATTTCTGTGGCATTTTCAATCTAGACTGCTGGTTTTGATGTTTGGCTGTATCTTCAGAGCATGACTCTACCATTATTTGGATTAATTTCTAAGCAGTTATGTGTAACTCCCCTTATGTAACATGGCAAGCACAATAACAATATTACCTTTTATTATTATCTGTTATGGTCTAGAGATACTTGTTCCAACATCATAACATTGTTGTGACTGAAATTAGACAAACCTTGTAAATTAGACCATCACAGTGACCAGCACAGTACATGTTCTAAAGTAACTGGGCACAGAGTGCTTAAACCCTGTTAGGTGTGCCTTATGTCATAGGCTTGGCTTCTCCAGTGAAACGTTTACCTATCAAGGCTGAGGAGATTTTTCCTTTAGTTTGTTGCCTATGGCTTTGTGCCTGGTACTCGAGGAGTGAAGAGCTAAACTACATAGTATTACTAGTCTCAGCCAGCACTTATGGTAATTTTAATACATACCTGAAGAGTTTATAAAGAGAGACGAAAGGCCCAGAGTTTAGAGTCAAATAGACTTGGTCCAGCCAATCCCAAATCTTTCATATACCAGCTGTGTGATCTTAGGCAAATTACTTAATATCTGTTTTAAGGTCCCTTATTTGTGAGTTGAGTATACTATTCCAAGCTCATAGTGTTGCTGTGAGGCTGAAATTAGAGGGTCCTAATGAAATGCTCTTTTTTTTTTTTTTTTTGAAATGCTCTTTATAGTGACTGGCACATTATTATCCTAGAGTATCTATTAGTAATAGTTGCATAATTTGCCATTTTCCTCTAGAGAATTATGTGGCCAAGCTTAGGAAGAACTTATTCTCTGAAGAATATTCATTTACAGTTTGAATGACACCTACCAAAATCAGATTCTCTACTGGTGCTCCCTGCTGCAGCATTCAATTCTAGGTATTCAGTGAATGCTTGATTTAAAAAATGTATAAATATATGAATAATATGCACATAGATATTGCATTTATGTAGCATTGACTCTGTGTGAAACATTTGTCCCAAGTACTGAAAAATATTAATTCACTTTATTTTTATATTGATTTCCATGAAGTAGTACTATTATTATCATCCTCATTTTACAGGTAAAGAAATGGAGTCAGGGAGAGATTAAGTAACTTTTCAGGATCTCAGAGCTAGTACATGGTGAAGGTGGGATTTGTGCTCTGATTCACGACACTGTGCTACCTCTAAGTGTTGCAGCCCTGACTCAGAGTATCTCACTGGAAAAAGGCAGGTGAGGTCACATATATTTCTTTACATTCTTCCTTTTCTTCTAAATCTGGAAATCAAACAACCAAATAATTTGTAAAGTCCCTTCCTCTTCCCTTCTCCTCCATTCTCTTCCCACCTCCTCCATTCCCTCTCTTAGGCCATTCCATTATGGAAGTCCCATTATGGGCCTCTGCTGTCACACTCTGGACACAGTATAATTCAACATGACACATGGTGAGCAAAGATGTGTAGAAATACCTGAAACTATTAGAGCCAAACAGCTTTCTGTTAAAGTTTTTTACTGCCGCATAAATATTCTCCTAGCTGGCTGGAGTCTCTGAGGTATAAATACTCCATTAGAGAATATATCCATGGCAGCAGCATGGCCCTCTGGGTCTTGTCCAAGAGCCCAAGAAAAAGCAAGGGTCTGGTGACATCTAATTTCATTGTATTTAAACAGCTTTCTCCAGTTTCCAGCATACAGAGACATTATTAACAAGATCCGTTTGGCTTATTTCTTCCTTAGAAGAAATCTCAAGACCCCTGTGGACAGATGTAAGGATCAATTAGACAACTGTATTTATTGAGTGCTTACTATGTGTCCAGCTCTCTGGCAGGTACTATGGTAGAAACAGGTAAGCATTAAAATACTACATCCCATTGTTATTGAATATTCAGATATTTTCCTATGAGCTCTCTAAAGTGTAATCTGGATTTGAACGAGGTGAGGGCTCTCTTTCATCCTAAACAGCACATTCATCTTCCATGAAGACTCCTGAAAAAAATATTTATTATAATTTATTTTCATTTGACTGTTTTGCTTTCTAGAATAAGAAACCTTATCTTCAAAATGCAGACAAAAAAAAAAAAAAAAGGCTGTCTTGACTGTCTCTTCTTTCACAGTATTTTCTGAAGAGGCCAAGCTTGTCCCTGACCACTCCAGGTGGCAGACAACACCATAGTCCTGATTACTTAGGAATTAATATTTTCTTAGGAGGGAGGCTGGATGTCAAGAGTGGTGAGGCTCAGCAAGAATGTATCATCAACTGGTCCACATATTTGACAGATTCATTCATCCTTGTTCTTGTTCTGCCCCTGGCTATGCCACTCCAGAAACATGGGAATAAGAGTGGCAGCATGCAAGCTGGCCACTGTATGCGGGCAAATGAGGCATACCCTCCAGTCCTGCATAAATATGAGAAGGGCATGCTTCCGTCCTCTCTGATCCACAGATCAGAAAATTAAGGTCAGTATCTCTTTGGCCTATACAACATCTTAGTGAGATGAAGGAGAAAGGAGGCAGTCAGCCTTATCACCATTTCACAAGCCAGAGAATAGAGACCTAGGGAGGCCACACCTGCAGAGGGAAAGATGAAATGAAGCCTCTCTCCACTGAGGTTCCACATGCTTTCCATTTGACTGGGCTTCCCCAAACTTGGCTAATCATCAGCATCACCTAGGGGCAGGGGATAAATATGTGATTCCAAGCTTCATCTGTCCCTCAGAGACTCTGATTAAGTAAGTCTGGGTACCAGGAATCCATATTTTTAACAAGCGTCGTACATGATTCTAAAGACTAGCATTGCATGAAACTGCTGCCTGATGTTTTCCTAATTATTATGGGATAGGAAAGAAAAGTCTCTGGTTGACAAACAGCAGAACTACACACGTATTACCCTGTTACATGGGATTCAGTTGCGTCTTATGCAAAAGACATCTCTTGAAGTGAACAGCTTTTGAGAGGAAATGGCCAACCCAGTTCCAAGCAGCTGACAAAGGCCCTGCCAATGTGTGATCAGAGGAATGAAATGTGGGGCTTTCATCCACCAAATGTTTATTTTGGTCATAGAAGTGCCATGCTATTTTGCTTGTCACTTACGCTCTCTGGGCTGTTTCATTAGGTTCTGAAGTCTTGGGAGTACGTCAGTGTGAAAGGGATGCCAAATTCATCACATAAGGGGATATCCTTTAATTATGGAATTATGGAATGTCTTGTCCTGGTCTCGTGGGGATTTGGTCTGTGGTTTTTTTTTTTTTTCAGGATGTTTTGTGGAAACAGCACACAGATATCAGGACTGGCATGAAGTCTTGCCCCCATTCTGATGTTAGATCATTTAAGGAGGGATTTGCTAGATTTTATTTTAGTGAGTGGGCAAGTCACTGATCAAAGGACAAGAATTCTTAGAAATTAATCTGAATAAACTTCTTTTCTGAGATCTTTCATCTTTTTCAGTAAATTGCCAACTAAACATCATCAAGGAATAGGGATAGGATAACTAAAACACACACATAATTACTACTCATATCATTTTTTCCTCAAACTCACAACAGCCCGGCCTTGTTAGTAGAAATCAAATAAAGTAGCTTAATTTTTTTTCTCTTTATGTACCTTTTCTACCTTCCTGAATAGTTAATTCATTTAAAAAAAAAAAAGTATTTCTTTAACTGGAATGGGGGTCAGTGGAATTTTATTATCTACTTGGAAATATGGAAGAATTCAGTTATATTTATGCAGTAGCTTCTACAGAAGATTCCAACATCCAGATGGACATATTGACTTATTTGATCATCCCAGTAACAGCCTGGAAAACCAGAATTTCCAGATGCATATAAAACTGCAATGATATGCCTAAGTAAAGAAAGATTCAGACACTTGGTTAATTTGGTTCTGCTGTGCATATGTGCAGACATGGCCAGGATTTTGCAAAATGTTTAAAATGAAGTACCTAAGAGAGAGAGTATTAGTTCTTTGCCTGTAGATATGTAATGGAAAGTCCTGCAGGTGTGTGGCTTGATCACTTTCCAGTAAGCATGTAGGAGCCCCAGAAGCTGGATGCTCCCCTTAAATGGCTAGCTCCATGCTTAGGTAGTGGTGACAATGACATGGGCCGAGGCTATGCCCTGTCTTGCCCACGTGAATTAGGAAGAAAATATCTGTAGTACTGGGGTGAATTCAGCTCTGTAATTTTTTTGCTTTACTCCTGATGCCAAAGGTCAAGTGATTTCCCTCCCAGCTTGCCTCATGGTTCTTTAAAAATGAATTGTTGCCAGTTGCATGGTTTTCACTGTCTCAGACGAGTTTTCATGACTAGCCCTCATTGGTTGATAATAGTTTGGTTAACAGTTTACCTTCTAAACCTTGTTGGCCCCTACCCCAAATTCCTCTTAATTCAAATTCCGCCAAACTGTGGCTTTGAATGAGCGATGTTTTTTTTTTTTTTTTAAGATTTTATTTATTTATTCATGAGAGACATAGAGGCAGAGACACAGGCAGAGGGAGAAGCAGGCTCCCCGTAAGGAGCCCAGTGTGGGACTTGATCCTGGATCCCGGGATCACGCCTTGAGCTGAAGGCAGATGCTCAACCACTGAGCCACCCAGGAGTCTCAAGTGATGCCTTCCTTACTGATTTTTTACATCAGGAGATCCTAACTGTTGAATTTAAACAGCCAGTTAATACATTTGAAAGAAATTTGGAAGGTGGAACTAAATTTTGTTTAATAATGCTACGGCATTGGACTTAGGAGCATACAAAATTTGAAAAAACATCATACCAAAGGATTGGCAGTATAAAATAATTGGAAGACTTTATACCAAACATTTGTGGAGACTTACTCTTTTGAGGTACTTCTCATTAGGCCTGCAGTTTTTAAAAAATAAAATTTATTTACATACTACAGTATATACTATAATTACATACATACAAATATATACTACAAGTATATTTTTACTGTTCCTCTTTCATTGTCAAAGCCAACACAATTTCTTGTGAACTCCAGTTTCATATTTTCATGATGCCTTTCTACATCTGTTGTGCCCAAGATCGCGAATCCGAGAAACCTCCAAGGAGCTGACACCGATGCAATCACACGAGGGTTAATTTACAAGCTTGAGCCTGGGTCCAAGTGTACCCGACACAGCGGAGCAGGGACTTGGACCCCGAGACTAAGAGGTGTAGCAGCTTTATAGGGGCCAGTGGCCCATGGGATACACAGAAAGTTGCACAGTCATGTTGGTCCACACGCAGGTGGCCGATTGAATTACATCTTACCCTATAGTATCCATTTGAGCTGGCCTATTACTTTGGTCAGAATCGGAGCGCAGTTTTGGTGGGCACAAGGCGGGGTTACATTGTTATGAGCCGATTTCCGATTAGGGTGTGCCCAGCGGCTTGACTAGGGCGGGGCAGCGCCCTAAGCAATAAGCAGGTCATGTGGGGGTCATACAGGAGGTGGCGGGGGCAGCACAAAATGGAATCAGTCCTGCTCTGCTTGTCCGGGGTAGGGGATTTTTGTTAAATTTCCTGGGTCCCACATTCCCCCCTTTTTCAGAGGATCCTATGCAGGACCCAATCATGGGTCCAAGTTGCTCTTAGAGTGAGGGGGAATGATTACACCAGGATTCTAACCAACCTTGTTGCTGTTTTCGCTCCCATTTGTATTCCAGCGAAGAAGCAACATTCTACGTTTAAGGCAGCACATAACCCCCCACACACACCCTTTGTTGTAAGAAGACTAAGTCTAATCCCCTCCTATTTTGAAGGACAACCTCAGACTAGGGAGTCTTGGAGGTGCGAAATAAGTGAGAACGGTGTAGTATTAGCTTTAGGGGATTGTCCTTGTCCAGTTGGCTTTTCCATTCTGGAACAAAGTTCTTGAGAATGGTGTGTGGGTCAGCTGGCCGGACGTGGGTGTAGTGGACCCAGGGAGTAATCCTGTCCACCTTGAGAGTGGGGGGAGTGGTCAGGATCATGATGTAAGGTCCCTTCCAGCGAGGTTGAAGTGTCACCTGGCCGATATCGATGGAGGTCTGGGGGTGGCCCAGTCTCATAGAGGGCCCTCAGCTTAGGCCACACCTGCTCATGGGTTTGTTGTAACATTTGGAGGGAGAAAAGAAGTTGGTGATCATCAAATTCAGCAAGCACCTCAGGTTTTAAATTGGGGATAATAGGTGGAGGAAGACTGAACATGATCTCGTGGGGAGTTAGTCCCATCTTATATGGGGAGTTCCTCACCCTATATAGGGTGAAGGGGAGGAGAGTCACCCAGTCCCCGCCAGTCTCCAGGGCTGATTTAGTTAAGGTCTCCTTTAATGTTCTGTTCATCCTCTCTACCTGTCCTGAGCTCTGGGGCCTATATGCACAATGTAATTTCCAATCTGCCCCAAGTACTAGTGCCACTCCCCGTGTTACCTTAGAGACGGATCCTGGGCCGTTGTCTGACCCAATCTTAACAGGAAAACCATACCTCAGTAAGATGTTTTCCAGCAGTTTCTTGGTCCGGTCTGTGCCGTTTCATGTTTGGTGGGAAATGCCTCTGTCCATCCTGAAAAAGTATCTACAAACACTAGTAAATACCAATACCCGTATTTTCCAGGTTTTACCTCAGTGAAGTCCACTTCCCAGTAGGCTCCTGGGCGGTCCCCTCGGAGCCAGGTGCCCCGGTTAGATCCATGGGTGGTGGCATTAGTTAACTGGCATGCGTGGCAGCTTGCCACAATCTGCTTGATCTTTGCTCGAGAGTCTTTAATAGTGATCTTTGCATGTCGTATGAGGTCTTCCATCTTCCTCGTTCCCATGTGAGTACTCCGATGTATTCTGGATAGGACTCGCCGTCCTAGTTCCTCTGGCAAGATGATGCTGGAGTCTGCGGCCCTCCACCAGCCACGCAAGCACTGGGTCATAGGCAAGCGTTTGATCCAGTGTAAGTCAGCATCAGTATAGTTGGGGGTGTCAGGCAGGGTCGGTGCCCCCGGATCAGGTCGCGTGGTTGCTAAGACCTGGGTCACCAAAAGGGCCGCCTCCTTTGTTTTTAAATGGGCTCGCCGGTTTCCCCTGGCTACTGGCCTGTCTGCCTTTTGGTGCCCTGGACAGTGGATGAGGGCCAGGGCCTTGGGCAGCCAGAGGGCCCTCAGGAGTTCAAGAATCTCCGTTTTGTTTTGAACAGTCTTTCCCTCTGCTCTCAGGAGCCCCCTCTCCCTGTAAAGGACTCCGTGGACGTGAGCGGTGGCGAGGGAGGACCTGCTGTCGGGGTAGATGTTTATTCGTTTACCTTCCCCCATGGTCAGCGCCTTGGCCAGTGCGATCAGTTCTGCCCATTGAGCCAACGTTCAGGCTGCCAGTGGCTCCGCCCAGATGGTCTCCTTTCTGTGGTTACGGCTGCCCCCGCATATCTGACTCCTTCTCGGACTAAACTGCTGCCGTCCGTGTACCAGGTGACGTCCACATTCGGCAGTGGCTGGTCCTAGAGATCAGCTCTGATTCCGTGCACCTGTGCCAAAATTTCTTGACAGTCATGCAGAGGGGGTCCCAGTCTGGGTTAGGGAGTAGCATTGCCGGATTCAGGGTTGTCGGTGGCTTAAATAAAATTCTGGTGGGGTTTAGCAGTAGGCCCTGATAATGGGGTCAGACAGGCATTGCTGATCCAGGGGTCTGGGGGCTGTTTGAGTACCTACCCCTTCAATAGCATGTGGGGTGGTAACATGCAGTTCTTGCCCCATGGCCAGTTTGTCTGCATCCTTGACCATAGTGGCCACCGCAGCAATAATTTTTAAGCATGGGGGCCATCCAGCAGCCACCGTGTCCAGCTTTTTGGAGAGATAGGCTATGGGTCTCTTCCAGGGACCTAAGTACTGGACAAGGACCCCTTTTGCCACCCCGTCTTTCTCATCCACATACAGGTAGAAGGGCTTGGCTAGATCAGGCAACCCAAGAGCCGGGGCAGACAGTAAGGCCTGTTTAAGGTCATTAAAGACTCTGTTCATGGCCTCTGTCCATTCAAAATTTTGCTGGTGCCTGGTGGCCTCATAGAGGGGTCTGGCCATCTCAGCAAAATCCGGAATCCATAAGCGACAGAACCCTGCTGACCCCAGGAATTCACATACCTGGTGGATGGTTTGCGGTTGTGGGATTCTTAAGACGGTTTCCTTCCGTCCATCTGTCAACCATCTTTGTCCATCCTTTAATTTGTACCCAAGGTAGCTCACCTCTGCTCTGCATATCTGGTCTTTTTTAGCTGAGGCCCGGTATCCTAGGGCCGCTATGGTCTGGAGCAAGTCCCTGGTGCCTCGCAGGCATGTGTCCTGGTCCTCCGCCGCCAACAGGATATTATCTACATATTGTAATAAAGTCAAATGAGGGTGCTAGGAACGGAAGTCAGCCAAGTCTTCGTGTAAGGCGTCATCGAAGATGGTCGGTGAATTTTTGAATCCTTGTGGTAGTCGAGTCCAGGTGAGCTGGCCATTGATGCCTTTCTCAGGGTCCGTCTATTCAAAGGTGAAGAGGTCTTGGCTCCTGGGCACTATAGGCAGGCTGAAAAAGGCATCTTTTAAATCTAATACCGTATACCAAGTTTTGTCTGGAGGCAGGGTGGAGAGGAGGGTGTATGGGTTTGGGACCGTAGGGTGCATATCCTCTACTCGCCGGTTGACTTCCCTCCAGTCCTGAACTGGCCTGTAAGCGTTAGAGTGCGGTTTCTGAACCGGCAGCAAAGGAGTGTTCTATGCCGATTGGCAGGGCCTTAATATGCCCGAGTCCAGTAGTTGCCGTATGTGGGGTGTGATTCCCTTTCGTGCTACTAGAGGCATGGGGTATTGGTGGACCCTGACAGGGTCTGCCCCTGGCTTTCGTTCTATGTATATGGCTGGTCGATGCTGGGCCAGCCCGATTCCCCCAGTTTCTGCCCATGCAGACCTCCGTCCTCCAGGCAGGGGCAAGGGACGTCTCCTCAAGACCCCCGGTTGACGACCCGCCAGCGTGCCCGCCTAAGCCAATGCCGACCTAATACAGATTGGAGTTCCTACAGGTTAGAGCTCTCAGAGAATATACGCACAAAAGGTGGAAAAAGCTGAGTGTGCTCACCACGCGTGAAACCCTCTGGATGGGGTCCTGGAGGTTTCTTGGATCCCAGACGAGCCCCCAAATGTTGTGCCCAAGATTTCGAACCCGAGAAACCACCAAGGAGCCGACACCGATGCAAACACACGAGGGTTTATTTACAAGCTCGAGCTTGGGTCGTTTTCCCTCCTTTTAGTTCGAAATGTGTTTTATCTTCTGGCCACCTCTTCTTTGCACTCTGACAATAGATTTCTGCTTTTATAAGAGATTCCTTGTGCTCCAGACCATAAATATTTTTCTTTCATAAATCTGTCTCCTTAATAATATCACACAAATGCTTTCTTTGTAACTAGCCTTACTCTGTCCTCCTGCCTTTTTGCTCCTTTTGGTAAGCTAACTCTAATTGGATATGGTATATATAGAAAAACTGGGGGGGGGGGGGGGAACCCTATTAGAGTGGGTTAAGACAGATTGAGAGGAGAGGAAATAAAGACAGGTTGCAAAGGGGAGTGTTAACAGAATGGCTATGAAATACAGGGAGACTCTTTAAAGACAGGAGTCATTACAACATATTTGTCATATTTGAGGGGTTTGATCTAACAAAAAACTGATAATTCCAGACTAATGTAGGTAAAATGGGATCAGCTCTAGTACACCATAAAAAAGGGTAGCCTTAGAGAAAACCACAGAATAAATATAATGATTATAATTAATTATAATGGGAGGGAAGGTAGAGTCATTGGGTGCTGATATAGCTGAATTCCTAGTTTTGGTGGTGAGAATATGTGGAAGGGGATGGTTCCACATGAATGTTCTAGAGATCCTTAACATATGAAGTGATGAACACAACTCATTCTTCTGACCCCATCTTGACTGCCGATAATTTTTGTATTATTACTGTATAACTGATTCCTAAATCAGTAAGTTTTTGTTATTGTTTCTTATTTAACATTATTTTGTCATCTCATTATTTCTTTATCTGTCCCCTCCTTACCAGTTGCAGTACTACAATCCCAGGTCACTGAGGTCATTTGAATCAAGGATACATATTTGACAACTTTGTTACTTATTTTTGAACTACAAGATCTATTTTTTTTTATTATTTATTTATGATAGTCATACAGAGAGAGAGAGAGAGGCAGAGACACAGGCAGAGGGAGAAGCAGGCTCCATGCACTGGGAGCCCGACGTGGGATTCGATCCCGGGTCTCCAGGATCGCGCCCTGGGCCAAAGGCAGGCGCCAAACCGCTGCGCCACCCAGGGATCCCCTGAACTACAAGATCTATTAAACATCTTTTTCCAGGTGCATAGGTAGCTCGGGTCGGCTGGGTGTCGGACTCTTGATTTCAGCTCGAGTCCTGATCTCAGGGTTGTGGAGTTAAGCCCTGTGTTGGGCTCCATGCTCAGGGGAGAGTCTTCTTGAGATTCTCTATCCTCTTCTCTCTTTGCCCCTCTCCCTGTGTCGTGCCCAAGATTGCGAATCCGAGAAACCACCAAGGAGCTGACACCAATGCAATCACATGAGGGTTTATTACAAGCTCGAGCTTGGGTCCAAGTATACCCCACACAGCGGAGCAGGGACTTGGACCCTGAGACTAAGAGGCTTAGCAACTTTATAGGGGCCAGTGGCCAATGGGATACGCAGAAAGTTGCACAGTCATGTCAGTCCACACGCAGGTGGCCAATTGAATTACATCTTACCCTATAGTATCCATTTGAGCTGGCCTATTACTTTGGTCAGAATTGGCATGCACAAGGCGGGGTTACATTGTTATGAGCCGATTTCCGATTAGGGTGTGCCCAGGGGCTTGACTAGGGTGAGGCAGCGCCCTAAGCAATAAGCAGGTCATGTGGGGGTGATACAGGAGGTGGCAGGGGCAGCACAAAATGGAGTTAGTCCTGCTCTGCTTGTCCAGGGGTAGGGGATTTTTGTTAAATTTCCTGGGTCCCACACCTGTTTACAGGCTCTCTCAAATATATAAATCTTTTTTTTAAAAAGCATGTTTATTCTTTACCTTTTGATAAGTTTCTCAGTATTTATCAATGTATGTCTTGCAATTTTTTTTTTCTTGCTCTTGGGGTAGTTTCAAAATGAATACCATCATCTCAATAGTTCTTCTTTCTGTTCATTCTTAAAAATCTTTTTGGGGGGATCCCTGGGTGGCGCAGCGGTTTGGCGCCTGCCTTTGGCCCAGGGCGAGATCCTGAGGACCCGGGATCGAGTCCCACATCGGGCTCCCGGTGCATGGAGCCTGCTTCTCCCTCTGCCTGTGTCTCTGCCTCTCTCTCTCTCTGTGTGACTATCATAAGTAAATAACAATTTATTTAAAAAAATATTTTTTTGTTGTTTTATTACCATCTATTTTCTGTATACATATGGAATCCTACTTTTAGTTTCTCTTTACTATCTTATCCACTTTACTTTGCCTGTATATGGTTTTCTCAATCTCTTTTCTATTTGTTTCATTTTATTTGCTTAAACTATTTCCATTTACTTTTTTCCCATTTTTATATCCTTCCAAAGAACATTTTCTTAATATCATATTTTAACATATTATTACTCCTGTGATGACTTGAGAGTAAGGCTTCTAGTTGTTTTACCTTTCTTCTTACCATAGTTTGAATTTTTCTTGTTTATAACAGGACTTGGCTAATTTTTATTTATTCAGTAGTTCAAGGATCTTTGAGAAAGTAATAGCAATTACGACCAGAGCATGATTAGCAAAGATGCTGTTTTTCATTCTCTATTATACAAGCTCAGATTCCCTTGTAAATAAATCTTATCCATTGTAACTGACCAATTTTTTTTCAAATTATTGTTTTTCAGACTCTTGGTGTAACCCACATGAAACAGTCATGAAAACAGTTTCTTAGTATATCTCAGTTGTGTTTGCTACACTGGGCTCATGCCCAAGGTAATAAAGTGCTTTGTAATAGTGGCATTTAGAGTAAGAAATAGAAAAAAAAGTGTAGGGGAAAGGCATTTGGGTGGCCTGTGCTCAGTCTTGAAGGTATTATTTTTCCTACCCCAAGTCATGAAAGTTAATATTCCTCTAACTATGGCAGTCTAGTGTAGAGGGAATTAGCAAAGGAAATTGGAGGCATGCCTTGTATATTTTATGTATAGTATCAACTTTCACTATAACAATAGAAATAGAGCAATAGAAACAGTTGATAAACTTCTGTAGCAAAAGCAGGAAACCTGTATCATTGAGAGATTATAGAGCCCATTACTCTTAGCATATCCCCATTGATGCCTATAGTTAACAAGACTTGCATGGAACATGAAGGAACAAGACTGAAAGTTGAGCCTTAACACTCAGCAGGTCTTCTGGCAAAATTCTCGCAAATAATTTCTTGAGGAAGGACTTGATTTGTACTTACCTTTATGTATTATTCACAAGTACCATTGAACAGAGTTAGTTAACCTACAGTAAAATGCATGTAATCTGTTGTGTGTTTAGTTCTCCCTAATAAATGTGTGTGTGGGTTTTTTTTTTTTCCTTAAAAGTGTCTTGCTTTAGGGACACCTGGGTGGCTCAGTGGTTGAGTGTCTGCCTTGGGCTCAGGGCATGATCCCAGGGTCCTGGGATAGAGTCCTGCATCAGGCTCCCCACAGGGAGCCTGCTTCTCTCTTCTGCCTAGGTCTCTGCCTTTCTCTGTGTCTTTTATGAATAAATAAATTAAAAAAATATAGTTTTTAAAAAGTGTCTTGCTTTAAATAGCTGTTTTAGGATTAGCAGTAAAACATTTCCTGGTTGAACAATGCTATGGCATCACAACCTATAAAGCAGGTTTGATCTATATTGTTGACATATGTTGAGTTTCCTACTGTTTTCTTATTCTTCTAATCCTGAACCTTCCAACCCTGAGATTTAGCTGATACCAATTTTCAGCATCATCCTTGTCGCCAGGATTTCTGCCATATTTATGTGTATGCAGTGTGTCACTCTTGATCCATAATCTTATTTTTTCATCTCAAATTAAATCATTCTTTCATTCAGCGTGCCACACACTGTAGGCTTCTTGAACTTTATGCTATTTTTATTACATGTCCACCTTTACATTTTGCTATATTTTTGAGAATTTATTTAGTGTTGAGGCCTTTTCCCTTCTCAGACTCCTGTTGTTCTACTTGAAAATTGTTCAGTCTTGTTCCTTCATGCTCCATGCAAGTCTTCTCATTTTTTCTCCCTTCTGAGACTTTGTCTCCATATATATTGAACATTTTTTTTCAGTCTTTTTTTTTTAATCTTATCCATTTATTTCTCTGGATGCTATTTTTTCTCCCAAGAACTGAATTGCCTCTTTTGAGAAATTTGTTCTCTTTTCCTTCCTTGGCAGGAGCCACCTTTCTTTGAGGTTGCTAACTGCTCTTCTTGTCCATCTCCAGCATCTCTATTTTCGCATCACAATATGCAGTGTTTATCTTCTTGAAACCTTTTGCTGAGTTTTAATCCCAGGAGAATATTAAACATCTTTCACTCTGGGTCTTCAATATAGGATCATCTTTGCCAACCTCCTTTTGCCCATTGCTCCATCTTACACAGGTGGCATCACAGTAAGTGTGTTCTCATTGACCGTATCGCTGTGGGCTTCTTGGTATGTTTACAATCCTTGTCTAGACTGCAGCAGAAGGACAGCTGCTCTACTACATGGGCTCTTGGACCAGGTGTTGTAGAGGCCTAGAGGTTCATGAGGCTGCCTGGAGAGCCACTACTGGATGTAGGAGAGGCGGATGGGCATGGCCCAGGACCTCTGCCTCTGATACTAACATGAATTCTTCTTAGATATTGGGATTCAGTGTAAGGTTTACATATGAAAAGAATAGTTTTACTACTAATAATATAGTTTGGAAGATGGTTGGTATAGTGAAGGAGCATTGACCATGGAGATAGAAGGTTCTGTCTTACCAGCTGGGCAGGGTTCAGAACTGTCCTGTTCTCTGTAAAGTGAAGATTGCTATATTTTATTTAATTTATTTGAGAAGATTACATGGAATAGTGTGAGGATGCATGAGTAACTGAGAAAGAATTTAAGGTATGACGTAAACTACTTGTATCAACATATATGTAACCAAAAAAAGGCAATGTTTAGTGAAAAAGAGCTAGTCGCAGAATGGTAGATACAGTGTGATAACATCTGTATTTAAAATAAATACAAAGGGATGCCTGGGTGGCTCAGCAGTTAAGCGTCTGCCTTTGGCTCAGGTTGTGATCCCGGGGTTCTGGGATCAAGTCCTGCATCGGTCTCCCTTCAGGGAGACTGCTTTTCCCTCTGTCTCTGCCTCTCTCTCTGTGTGTCTCTCATGAATAAATAAATAAAATCTTAAAACAAAACTAAACAAAACAACAGCGTTTATTGCTAGAGGCTTAGGACTGGGTATGAGGACAAAATGGGCTTGAGATTGATATATATTGCTTTTTTGTTTTTAAAAAGAAGCATTTAAATCAAATATGTAAAATAATTGTATTTGGGTTTTGTGTGTGTGTATGTGCATACGCACACGTGCTTTGTAGGGTACTTTTAAGGATATCCTCCCAAATATGTAAAATACTACTTAAATGTGGCCATTAAGTTTCTTGAGTGATATATATATATTCTTTCTTTGTCTAGTCCATAAAACTGTGTCTGTTCCACATGAGAGACTCCTTACTCTGGTAAACGAACAAGGGGTGGTGGAAAGGGAGGTGGGCGGGGGTGGGGGTGACTGGGTGATGGGCACTGAGGGGGGCACTTGATGGGATGAGCACTGGGTGTTATGCTATATGTTGGCAAATTGAACACCAATAAAAAACAAAACAAAACAAACAAAACAAAACAAAACTGTGTCTGTTCCTAAACGAAAAGTTTGAGGGAAAGAGAAGACAACTAATTAATGTTCTCTTTTTAATGGTATGTTCGTGTATTGGAACACTTGTACCAGTTCATATCCTCTCTTTTGCTCATTGTTTTATTCCTGAAACAATGAAAGGAAGCTAGAATTCTGGATGGTTCATCATTTCTTTTCTCAATGGTCTCATCCCTTTTCTCCACTCAGAAACAATATCTAAAATAAATTAATCTTTCACGGCCAATTTGGAACACAGATCAAACTTCTTCCTTCCCAGGATTGAATCCCTACACATCGGCCCTTGGAATCAATCCTAGTTGAATTACTAATCAGAGACTCCACTACATAACCTCTTACCCACCAGGATCCTGAGCATTGATCTCCCTCAAAGGGCCCTGCATGCTGCCTCCCCTCATGGAAATGGCAAGTAGCCAATGTTACATTATCTTTTCTTTCTTCAATTCCTAACCAGTAAGGAAGACAAGAATATTTTCTATTTTCTTTACTCTCTAAATCTCCCTAGTACTGTTTTCTTCTTCTTTGATGCTGCTCTGACTTACCATTTTAACACTCTCCTGAGTGTATTCATTTGTAGCTTAGAGTTGGCATTGTCTAGGAGATGGGAAGGAGGAATTGGGGCTGGAGGCTGGAGATACAGACTGAAGCACATTTTGGAATTTAACTCTGGCCATTATACTGGTCTTCTTCCCAGTAGGGTATGGTATGTCTTTGGCTCACACCTTTTCTCTCCTTGCCTGCTAGCCGTGCCACACCATTTCCCTGGTGACTTCTCACAGAAGGCATATGTTGTGCTTCCCATGAACTGTAAGGGTGGTGCAGACACAGGTGATATGCCTCTTTTTTCAGGTTACACGCTGGACATGAGGAAACCTTAATGGTAGCCAGCTATACAGCTGTGATTAAAGTATGGGTCTCTAGGTGCTTAACGTCAGCCTCTTTCTACTGCACATTTTGTCCTAACTAAGCAATCTTTCTAGTCTTTGTTGGATCCTGCTTCACTCAGCCTTAAACACTAGGACATTTTCTTCAGCTGTACTCAATTTCTTGGTGATCTCATTCAGTTCCTTTTTTAATACCATCTATATGCTAATGATTCCTTAATAGATATCTTTTGATTTGATCTCTCCCTTGAACTCAAGTTTCATTTATCTTTCTTACTTGACATCCATCAGGGTATTTAATAGGCATTTCAAACTTAGCTTGTCGAAGATCTTAATACCCTTCCATCTCAAAACCAACTTCTTCCAAGCTTTCTCAATGTGACAATAGCCCAGCTGGCTTTTGCTAAAAACCTCAGAGTCAATATTGATTATATTTCTTTTAAGCCAGGTATTTAACGTATCAGTTGATTGTGTTTGCCCTACTTTGAAAATATATAACAAATCTGACATTTCTCACATTGCCATCCTATTACAAGCCACTCTTTCCTCAGCTCCTTTGTTACAGAAGATTCCACACTCATTCCCTTGATTTAATTCTTACTACCTACAGTCTATTTTCCACATAGCTGCCAGAGGGGTCCTTTTAAAGAGAAGTCAGATTATGGTACTCCTCTGCTCAAAGTTTTCTAATAGCTTCTCAGCACATTTTTAGGTGTTCCAAACTCCCTACAATGCTCTGACCACCAACACAGTGGGCCACTGAGTAATTCTCTGTACCTATTTCCTTCTCTCCCTACTTCACTATGCTCTGGACATGCTCACCAGCTTTTCCTCAGATTGCCAGGCACACTGGGCTTCTTTGCTATTGCTGATCCTTCTGCTTGGAATTATATCAAGATGTTTGCATTATCTCCTCTTTCACTACCTTCAGGTTTCTGCTCACCTATCACCTCTTCAGAGATACCTGACCACATAAACTAGAAATTGCATCTCACTGCCTTAGGGTCCCCTTTCATTTCTCTTCACAGTAATTATCACTTCCTTCCTTCCTTCCTTCTTTCCTTCCTTCCTTCCTTCCTTCCTTCCTTCCTTCCTTCCTTCCTTCCTTCCTCCTTCCTCTGTATTTGTATTGCTCTTTTGTTTTTGTTTTGTGTATTTGTGTATTTTTTGTTGCCTCTACAAACAGGTAAGCCCTGTACGTGAGAGGATTATGACTTTTGTTTGTTATTGTGTCCCCAACACCTAGAAAAGTTTCTAAACCCTAAAACAGATTAAGCCAAACTCAATAATATGTTCACTCAGTGACAGGTGGCAGATACTGCAGGGTAGGCCATATACAAGGGCCATGAGAGACTCTTAACACTGGGAAACAAACTGAGGGTTGCTAAAGGGGAGGTGAGTGGGGAGATGGGGTAACCAGGTGAAAGGCATTAAGGAGGGCACGTAATGTGATGAGCACTGGGTGTTATACACCACTGATAAATTATCGAACACTACATCTGAAGCTAATGAGGTACTATATGTTAGATAATTGAATTTAAATTTAAAAAAGCATAGGTATTTGATATATTTGATATATATATATAGATAGATATAGATATAGATATAGATATAGATATAGATATAGATACAGATAAATAAAGAAGAGACCAGATCATAAGAAGTCCTCTGATAAGGAGTGATCACACACTGTAAACTTCACCATGGTTGAGTATATACTATATAAATCATATAATCCAGACTTCTTTAGGAGACAGATTTAGTTTCAAATAGTCTGCCTTAGGTTGGCTGTTATTATTATTTTACTTCCAAAAGTAAGCACTCATTTTCTCTGATTCTGTATATATTGAGTCCATACTAGAGACATTCATTAACTCATCTGATCTTCACCAGAACCAAAGGGTGCTCCTGAGTTTTAGTAGCTTTTCCAAGGCCACATGATTGGTCAATGGTGGAGGCAGAATTTGAACCTCAGAAACCTGACAAGAGAGCCATACTCTCAATCACCATAGCTCTGCTTCGTAGTCTCATCCTATTTCTGTGTCCCCATTTTTGGTTTACAAGATGTGATTATCATGCCACAGTGTCAAGGCAACAATGCCATCAGAGGATTGACAGACCATTACATATTTACTGAAGTATGTGGTGGTATGACATTTTTCTTTTTAAGATTCAACAACCCATTAATTTTGCAGCTTTAGAACAACCTGCCCCATGTACTGCCCAACAAATATTCTTTCCACTTGTGATCATTGAACAATAAAGAAACCATATTCTGGTCATCTCTCCAACTCTTGCCTTGCCCTCCTTCCCCTAAGAACTGATTGTTTCCTGTGTTCTGCAGGCTGCTCAGTCAACCCGGTCACTGTGATATCCCGCATGCTAAGGACACTGGAAGCGGGAGTCAGGTTTGCACAATTAGATTGATAAGCAGATGCTAAGCCGATGTGACACAGCTGCTACTGCTGAGCTAGGAAAAGCAGGTCAAGGTTATCAGGAGAAAGTGTGACACTTGCCCGTAGCTGGGAGCAAAAATATCCCCATGTACTGTTTCCTTTTCTAGTTTTTCTCTTTAAATTCCTTCTTGGCCTTTCTTTTTGTTTCTTTATGTCTCCTCTTTTTAGAGGGCTGAGGTAGAATACTCATATTGAAGTCACTGGACCTCTCTAAATGAAGGCCAACTATAAATCAGCCACTTTGTTTTTCTAACATTACATATGCATTATTTGATCTTCCAGATAGTGCCACACTTTCAAAATCAGACTCAAAGATTAACAGTGATCATTTGCCATTTATTATTTGAATCTGTTTATTTTCAGTATACATGGTTTCACATCTGAAGCATACTGGATATCTTGTGCTAATGCATTGGATACTCATGGCACATTAGCATACATGCAGTGTAACCAGGGAGTCTGGTTTCTTGTTTCCATTTTTCATTGAACTGAGTTTATTGGTGGCTAAATTTGATTTTTCATCCAGAAGAACCTGTTTCCCCCAAGGTCTTTTTTTTTTTTTAAAGCTGTTTCTATATAATTTTGAACAGAATATGATTTAATTAGGTGAAAATGACCACATGAGGGAAGCCAACATTAAAACCAAAGCTACTGAGAAATATCTTCAGATAAAGAGTACCTCAGCTTCTACTGGTAGATTCTGAAGCCATACCAGGCATATCACCAGTGGGTAGATGGTGCCATATCCCTGTTTGGGATTGTTGTAGTTATTGCTAGTGGGGTGGCCCCTCTTGGAAAGCCCATTTCTCTTCCAGGATCCCCCATCCTCTTCTAACTAGGCCCAGTCCTCTGCATGGAAATCCTCAGACTCATCAAAAATTTGATGTTCTCTACTTCAATTTTATTCCTTTCAGTCCCTTTAGGATATGTTATGTGGAACATATAAAGAAGTTTGTGGGTTTGAAGTCTTGGTTTATATTTGAGTCCCGATACTTGTCAGATGTATGAGCTTGGATAATTACTTGTCTCTTTGAACATCAGTTTCCTAATTTGTCTGAATAGAGATGCAGCAGTGAGATCAAATCTATGAAGTACCTAGCATTATATACTTGCAATAAACAAAAGCTATTTTTATAATATTCTTATTGTTCCATTGAACTAGTTCTAGTGCTACTGGTAATAAAATCACTCAAAGCAGAGAGTGGTAAGTGAAGAAGTTAAAATGATTTTTCACCAAATTTTGCTTGTAAAATATATGATATTTAAACAAACAGACAACAAACTATCATACCCGGTCCAAAAAATCAGATCATAGAGATCTAGATCTTAAAAAAAGTAAAATGTGGTTGTAGGACTTAACAGTATATATACTTTTAAAGATTTTATTTATTTATTCATGAGAGATAGAGAGAGAGAGGGAAGCAGAGACATAGGCAGAGGGAGAAGCAGACTCCATGCAGGGAGCCTGATGTGGGACTCCATCCCAGGTTTCCAGGATCACGCCCTGGGCTGAAGGCAGCACTAAACCGCTGAGCCACCCAGGCTGCCTTTAACAGTATATTTTTAAGTGGCAGCTATAAAATGGGAATGAAATAATGCTTACTATGTGGGGGTGGTATGAAGCAGTTAGAGCACATGGGAAAAGAAGTCAGGTATTGTCATTAATGGATAAAAAGAATTATAGACCTAGTGTCATGCCAGTGATTATGGGGAGGGGGTTCCTCCTTGGGTTGAAATATTCTAAGTCTGAATGAGGTATTTCACAGGCTTTGGAGGGTGATTAAATGGTCAATGTACTGAGGTATGTCTGTGTGTGTGTGTGTGTGTGTGTGTATCTATTCTTATAGCTTCCCCCTTGGTACAGTATCTGGCCCAGGCTTCACATTTAGTGAATGTTTATTGAACGAGGGGATGAAGGAGTAGAAAAGTGACTAATCTTGTCTAATTCTGAGAGTTATTTGATTGAGACCATATCATTCTGGTGCAAACTGAAATTCCTTTGTTTTCTTCCTCATTTTGCCTAACTACCCCATCCTGCCAAATACTGAAACCCCAATCTAGGCACAAAATTCTGCAATCTCTCTACCACTTCTCATTGCAGAAAGCATTTTCCTGGAAGCAGTGTGGGTTCACATATTCCTGAGCCCACAGAGGCCAGGCAGGGAGTATAAAGGGCTGTGTGGCTGTCTTTTATGAGTACCCCCAGAAAGCTAGGTCAGTGAGAGCAGCCACCTCATCTGTTTTTTCAGTTGTGTCCATTCAGTACCTGGAACAGTGACTGCCACATAGCCCTTTATGGATAAATATTGGTTGAAGGAATGAAACAATAAATGCTCAGTACAGGGTGACTGTTGCAAGGCAGCGGAGAGGACCTAATGTTCAACAGTTAGATTTCTCCAGATAGAGCAGAGAGTCTGCTTTTATGTGGAATCTCTTGGTTTCAAATGTTGGCAACAAATTAAAAATGTTAAAGCACTGTGCAGGTCAAACAAAAACATATCTGAGAGGAGAATTCAGCTCAAACTCCCAGTTTTCAACCTCTGCTGTCAGTAGTAGCTCATACAATGTTTTGTTGTCTGTATTTGCTCACTTTTATTACTGCATTCCTTCTTTACATGTGCTGAGTAGCATAGACAATATTATGTCTATATTATACAGAAGATCACAGAGACTCAGAGAAGTTAATTGACTTAAGGTCACAACACTGGTATGTTATAGAACTGGAAACTGAATTCAGGTTTTCTGACCTCAAATCCTGTGCACATTCCAGAATATTATTCGGATTATTCTACACATGTCTCTGGGAGCAGAAGGTAAATGACAAACCATGTGTTTTTGTTCACAAATTTGGGTTTATATTCTTCTTAGGACTGTCTAGCACTCTCTTACTCATGTTTCTCTCTCTGTTCCAACCAGTCTGGTCCAAGCAACTAAAATGCAGCATTATAATTATAATTAAAATAAAGTTGCTTCCACTTTGGTATTATTAATTCCCAGATAGGCCCGTTTCTCTTGTCATACACGTGTCTCTTCAGATATCAGATTATCAGTTTGAATCATTGAGAATTTATAGCTCTGTAGGTTTGAATCTAGATTTGGTTGCTATGAAACAACCAAAAGAATATTTTAAACAAGATAAAACTTGTTTTGGGGCACCTGCATGGCTCCGTTGATTGTGTCTGACTCCTGACTTTGGCTCAGATCATGATCTCAGGGTCGTGAAATTGAGCCCCATGTTGGGCTCTGTGCTCAGCACAGAGTTTGCTTGGAATTGTCTCTCTCTCTCTGCCCCACCCCACCCTCTAAATAAAAATAAATAAGTAAATAAGTAAATAAATAAAATCTTAAAAAAACTCCAAAGCTTTAGTTTTTATTTCCCTCTCTATCATGTAAAACTGTAGATAAATAGTCCAGGAAAGCTATGGTTGCTTTAAGGCGGCCCAGAGCTAGACATCTTCCATCTGTTATGCACTTGTTACCCTTTCCTGCTTTGCTAAGTTCTCTCACCAACATGAGACACAGAGGAAGGAGATGAAGGCACCACATTCCCTGCCTCTTATGGGCACCAAGTGGAGGTTGCACATGTTGCTTCTGCTCATTGCTTAGAGGCTGTAACTGAATATCATGGTCACCTAACTATAAGGGAGGGAAGAATCTAGTTTTTTTATCTGAATGGCCATGTGTCCACCTGAAAATTTCATTACCATATGAAAAGAAAACAGATACTGGGGAACAACTTGCCATCTCTGTCAGAATAGCTAATGCTTAGTTAAGCATTCATGCATTATTTGGTGTTTAAGCAGTGTTTTCTTGTTGGTTGGGTATTCCTTGATTCAGATACTTGGTCCTATTTTGCTTTTCACCTGCGGTCTGTAATGTGAAGAGTAGATGTTTGTTTGGTGAATGTTTTAATGCATAAAATTAAGATGCTAGCTGGACAAGCGTTAAGATTCTTCTCTGAATTCTTTGAAGTTATGAGTTAACTTTTTTAGTATATGTGCTGCTGAAGCAAGCACTCAGTTAACTTTTTAAACTTGCAATTGGCAGGGAACTGTCAGTACTTGTAGTTGATAACTGTTGATAGGGGCCCTTAAACAGGAATTTGTCAAATTCCTCTTTGGAGCTGACCTCCATTTCTCCAAATCTTTGATAATCTGATTGAGCCAATTACTTTGGAGATCTACTTACCATCTGTTAACGTGGGTGGTTGCATTGATGAGAACCCTGAAAATATTTCAGCATAATTGTATTTATTTCCTATGTCTGGTGTAACAAATTACCACATGTTTAGTGGCTTAAAGCATTGGTTTATTTTGTCACCATTTTGGAAGCCAGAAGTCTGAAATCAGTATCACTGGGCCAAAATCTGCATGTCAGCAGGGTTGACTTGCCTCCAGAGGCTCCAAGGAAAAAACCCATTCCTTTTTCCAGATTCCAGTGGCTGCTGGAATCCAGAAATTCCATGATTTCTTTGACTCATGGTCATATCACTCTAGTTTCTGCTTCTGTTACCACATTGCCTTCTTCTCTTCTGTCTGTATCATGTCTTCCCTCGTGTTTGTCTTATGAAGGAGGCACTTGTGGTTTCGTTTGGGGTCCACATGGGTAATCCAGGAAAATCTCCCCATCTTAAAATCCTTATCACAACTGCAAAATCCTAGTGCTGTATAAGGTGACATTCACAGACTCCACAGATTAGAAAGTGGTTCTCTTTTTTGGGGAGCCGTTATTCTCCCTACTGTGGTAATCTTATTGGCACGAGAAATAGTGGCTACTTACTGAAGTTAAACTGTGTGCTAGACATTGTGCTAAGTATTTCACTCACTTTAATTAATATTAGCCTTCCATAAATTTTAATTTACTTTTCTAGAAAATAAAAGGTTCAGAGAGGCTGAGTAATCTCCTCTTGGTCACCCAGTGTGCTCTGGCTGCTCTCCCCCCGCCCCACTCCTTCCCTAAGCTAGTACGAAAGTGAAATTAAGTGCTCAATCAACCGAGAACACCAAGACAAAATGCCAACCTCCCTGTTGTCATCACCATGTCAATTTAGGCAGCACACTGCCCCTTCCTTCTAAACTGCATGAGGCCCTTTGTGATTCCTTTTCTCCTTCAAAGCTGCCTTAATGTTCATTTTATCCTCATTTCACCTGTGTGCAGAGTTGTGCATCTAGGACAGGGGCCACATGCCCATGCAACTCTGACTTGTTATAATTCACTCATGGGACAGTTGGGGGAGTATCTAGTTCCTTTCACGTAATTGGGTCCAAAACTCTTCAGGAGTTTGGCATTACACAGTTGGGTTACAAATGTCATGAGAACAGGTTCTTTGGCAAGATATCTAATATTACTGCGTCCGGTCTCAACCAGACATAGCAGGAGATCAGCTTTTCCCAGGGGATTTTAGTGCTTCAGTTTCTGGTCCCGGCTGGAATCGAGTAGTGAAACAACTTTCAAGTAAACATTTAGAATGTTAGTGAAAAAGCTTAGTTCCATATTAAGTGTATCAATAGGTGAACTGGGGTGACTGGGTGATGAGAAGAGTGGGAGGAGCTTAGGTATATTTCTTCCCTGAATTAGCCCCAAGTGGAGGAACCTATTGGCAAGGACTGGCCGCCTCTATAGAGTGTCTTACATACTGTTTCCTGAACAGTTATGTGCAGAGGTAATGGCTGGCCTTCCCCGGCTGTATTGTTGGGATACAAATGTGGTAGCTCAGCAATTTGGAGTTAATTGTTAATCAAGCCAGACATTATCTGCAATACTATTCTGAAAGGTAGAAAGGCCAAAAACAAACCAACAAAAAAATGCAGTATCTTATTACCCTTCTCATCCAAATGTTCTAAAAATTCTTGTAATGGAAATGGAAATGGCAGAGATGGGGCTATTATAGGTCCCATCTTCTGATTTTGGTTTCTATTTTCAAATAATTTTATGAACAAAAATCAGCTGAGAAGGATCTGCTGCATACTGGAAATTGGAGAGGCTGGCTTCCAGCAGCACCCTCTCTGTGACACTCATTTTACTATTAAGAGAAGCTACTTAACAAACCAATTGTCAACAGGGGGAGATGAAAACACAATAGTTAATCGGGTTTTACAAGGTCACATATCTAATTCAAATTACAAAAGGACTCCATTAGTGCCTTCTCTCCCTTGCTCTTGAATGGTAGCCTTTCTCTAAATTAGGGCTCACTACTCTGGATCCCCCTACAAGATAGCAGTCAGTTAATAAAGATTTGAAGTACTTTTTTCCTTACTGAGGGCCTCCTTTGGAGCCTATTAACACCCTTTTTTTATGGCGAGCAGAGCAAGTAGCCACCTCCTGACATGTGTTGGCACTTTCTAAAAGGTCATTAATGCTCCATATTTCAGAGTATAACAAACCCAGGAAGGCTCACAGGGAGCCCAGCAGGGATAAAATAAAAACAGTGAGTAATTTACAGAGCTCTTTGTCTCACCTTGGTGGTGCATGCTAAATGAGAGAACATTAGGGCGCCCCCTCCCCTTGAATTTGCAAGGATTGGCAGGGTCCAGGGAGTTTCCAGGTAAAATCTTAAAAATCTAGCTTTTAAGAAACAGCCTTCATCAACAATTTGTGCTATGGAAAAACAGCATCACAGTGGTTGCATATTCCTCTCTCTGTCCTTACTCTTTAGAATAAATTTTCTACATGATGAGGTCTTTTTGCCTTCTGATTGTTTCTGAAGCTCTTTTGTGATTTTTTTTAATAACATATCACATTGAAATTGGAAATTGTGGGGCAAATCTGGAGCTCCATTTTATTTCCAGTTTTGAAGATTTTCTTTCTTTCTTTCTTTCTTTCTTTCTTTCTTTCTTTCTTTCTTTCTTTCTTTCTTTCTTTCTTTCTTTCTTTCTTCTTCTTCTTCTTTCTTTCTTTCTTTCTCTTTCTTTCTTTCTTTCTTTCTTTCTTCCTTTCTTTCTTTCTTTCTTGTTTGTAAATAAACTCAATTATGTATTTTACAGGGAAGCTACTTGGATTTTGGTATGTTCCTAAAACTTACATTGGATACTAGATTGATGAGTTTTCCTTTTTTCTTTTCTTTCTTTCTTTTTTTTTTTAAATATTTATTTATTTAAGTAATCTCTACACACAACATAGGGCTCGAACTTACAACCCTGAGATCAAGAGTTGCACATTCCTCTGACTGAGCCAGGTAGGTGCCCTGGTTTCTTTTCCTTTTTATTCATTTTCTTTCTTTCTTTCTCTTTCTTTCTTTCTTTCTTTCTTTCTTTCTTTCTTCCTTCCTTCCTTCCTTCCTTCCTTCCTTCCTTTCTTCTTTCTTTCTTTCTTTCTTTCTTTCTTTCTTTCTTTCTTTCTTCCTTTTCTTTCTTTCTTTCTTTCTTTCTTTCTTTCTTTCTTTCTTTCTTTTCTTTCTTTCTTTTTTTTTCTTCTTTTTTTCCTTTTTTGAAGATTTAATTTATTTTAGAGAGAGTGAGGGGAGGGGAACAGGGTGTGTGTGTGAGAGAGAGAGAACCCATATATACTCCCCACTGAGAATGGAGCCCTATGATGCAGGGCTTGATCCCTTGACTCAGATCATGACCCAATCTGAAATAAAGAGCTGGCCACTTACCCACTAAGCCACCCAGGTCCACCCTCCCACCACCAGTTTATTTTCTTAGGTTATATGTGAAGGTGTGAGAATGAATGTAAAATGCTTTTTAAAATAACATTCTTAGTGTTCTCACAATTGGCATGTGTATCTAAAGTTCACTTATGTAAATCTTCGTAGAGCTGACAAGCCAGTGACTTTCCGGTGCACTTAAAGATAGTTACCCCATCAACTAATACCGAGGTGCCTCAAATCCCTTCTTGTTTGCTCTGTGGTTTTCCCAAGGGATAGAAGGATCATCACCACTGGCTGTTATCCCTGATGGGGTCTTCTTGTTCCTCTTGTATTCTTAAATTTATTTTTGTGCACCAATCCAGCATTTGATAGTGAGGATTCTACTGAAAAGTATCCCCTAAGCATTTATACCATCTAACAACAATGAGGATATTCTTGGCTCATCCTTTATAGTTTTTCTGAGAATTAGCAAATGGCCCCGAATCTGTAAGTCATGAAGTTAGCGTAACATCTCTTAATCCTCCGCTGGTCACATGAGAACATTAGTGCTCTACTCTGTCACCCAGCTGACCTCTCACTGATACTCACCGACCTCACAAACCTGTCAACTGTTGCTTAAATATACACTGATGAACTAATCGTGGGTAAAAGAAGTCAGGGCAGACCTGGCAGGATGCACTGGGCAGCAGAATTGTCTGGGACCCAAAGCAAGAAAGATGAACATTGACCATTGTCTTTTTTTTTTTTTAAGATTTTATTTATTTGAGAGGTAGAGAGAGTTAGCAAGAGAGAGCATGAACAGAGAGAGAGGGACAAATAGACTTCCCGCTGAGCAGGGAGCCCAATGTGAGGTTTAATTCTAGGACCCTGGGATCATGACCCAGCCCAAGGCAGACACTTAACCAACTGAGCCACCCAGGTGCCCCAACACTGACCATTTTCTTATGTTTTTGTTGCTTAAGATCAAAGTCTTGTTTTGCAAAGGAGGTGTCTACTTGGCTTCTTTGACATAAAAGAAGACTTATGTCACTCCGGTGAGTCTCTGTGTTTACTTAACAGGGTGTCCCACTGAAGTCTAAAGGAAAGGTAGACTCTAAGGGGTTGGTGACCTTGCCCTCAACTAGGCTTCATTTGTTGTGTCAGGCCTACAGACTTGAGAAGCATCTGAGAAAAGACCATGAGCAGGATCAGTTACTGCAGTCCAGAGATATATAGACATAGTAGAAAGAACTAGAGGGCCAAACACAGAATATCAAACTATACTCAGCAGCAGGGTATAGAAGAGAGTCAGAGAAGAGAAGCCTATCTAGGCATAGTATATGACTGTTATCTGAATGTGCTTTGTCCCAGTCCCTCTGGCCATATGACTGTCCCTTATACCCCTTTATTTAAATGATACATGTCTAGAAACTAAAGTAGTTCTCATTCTAGATTCTGCCAAATGGATTCTGTATGAATGTTGTGAAGTGGGAGTTAATGAGTGGAAAGTGGTTTTTCTCCAGTAGTAAGAGGTGAGAAGTGAGGGTTTGGATAGCATCAGGGCTGTCATGTATGGTTGTGCAGGTTGTACATTGCATAGTTTCAGGAATTATCCTTCACACAGACTGCAATGTATATATACAACTTTCATGGTTGTACTTGGCTGCCCTGCCAAGAATCAACATCAGCACAGGCAGTAGGGACAGCAGCATCCCAAAAGAGGATCAGAGGTCTGAAATAGGACAGCCATGATAAGGCATGCAATGAGGGCTGATCCTACATGATGGTCAGGTGTGGACAGTGCCCTGAAAAAGCTCAGTGGTCTAAATTGGCTTTGGTCTAAATGGTTGGCCTGAAGAAACTCTGAGTTCTACGAGATATTCCTGGAAGCTTCCAGAGATACTGGTGGTGGCAGTGGGAAGGGGATGGTAAAAGGTGGTGGAGGAACTGGCTATGTCTATGAAAATTAAGCAAGGCTGGGTGTGTTAATGTGGGCTGGTTTTGTAGGCCCAGTGGTAAGACCCTGGAGCCTTTGTATTATTTGTGTAAACAAATATGATTAACTTATTTTCAGACCTCAGCTTTATGGTTGAGCCCTATTTGTTCTTTTTGGGGGTTCAACTTAAAAATTCCCTCTTTGTTAATGGGAGAAGGGCTACTGCCTTGTTAAATCCTGCACATGCTATCTGGCTACAAAGAAGCAAGCACTCAACTGGTCAGGTTGTCACCATCATAGTGCGTTCTTACTGAACCTAGTTAATTGGCACAAACTGTAAAGTGAAGTGACATTAAGTGGACTGATGATCTGAGTTTTCCACAGTAAACTGTCAGGAAGTAATTCTTGGCCATGACATTTAAAGAAAAAAAGAGGAATAATAACAAGATGATTTTTAAGAGACCATCAATAAAGGGAAAAGTTCAGAATTTTTACTAAAAAGTACATCCACCAAGGAAGACTGACCAGTGGAAAATTCTTTTTCTTTCAACCTAATCATAACAAGATAGACATGATGGGAAACATTCGTGAGGAACATTTTGAAAGGTGGAATTTCTAAGTCCAAAGAGAAGTCAGTATCTGAAAGGCCTCGTGGCTCCAGCACTTCATAGACATTGATGAAAGGCAGCTCCCACTGCAAACTCCAGAGCCAGGGCTCTTTTTTTTTTTTTTTAATTTTAAATTTTTTTTTAATTATTTGTTTTTTTTTTAGTACCCTGACCTTCCCCCTTTGAAGCTTGCCTTCCATGACAATATTCTGTTTGCAGATGAGCTGCTCATGGACACAGGTTTGGTGCTGCCTTGCAAAGTGACAAACCTCTGGTGAGAAAACAATTCTTTGACGTCCTTCCAGTTGTGTGTTTTTCTCTCTCCCACGGTTACCTGGGATGTCTAAAGACATAGTATTCCACAAATGTGTGGGTTACCTGACTGCTGATGTGTCTGAAGGGGAAATACGCAGGAATTGCTTCTGAAGATTCCTCTTTGTTTTGTTTCCTTACAATACGAACATTATAGGATATATTCAAACCCATCATTTTGAGCTTGAATTTGCTGATGGAGAGACTAGCTGGGTTCTGGACCTAGGGTGGCAGTGAGGAGGAGGGAGAGGTGGGGGTGTTGGGGAAGGTGTAGACACAAAGCTGAGCCAGGCCTACAGGATCTGCCTGGGTTTTTTATTTTTTTGTCAGTGTCACCTGCCTGATGTCTTGGTTGACTGTAGGGTATTCAGCACAATGTACTTGCTTGATCCTGAGCATTTCTGTAAGGCTCTCAGGAATCAAGACAGTGTTTTTTCTTTTTTCTTTTCTTTTTTTTTACTGTTAGGAGGGTAATGTGAGGAAGCTGGTGACAGATGATGAGAGGTAAGAGGAAGTGACGGAGGAACTGACTTATCACACACATTCCAATAATCAAATATCTCACATTTCCTGATAGAACTAGTGAGCATTTATAAAGAACTCACTTCTTCAGAATGGGTTTTGAGGAAGAAGCGTGATGCGTGAAATACTTGTGGTGAAGGAAAGCAAGTGTCATATATGGGACACCTCTAAGTGCCAGGAACTTTGTATTATCTCATGAGGTGTACACGTAACTTTATAGATGAGGAAAATGAAGTTCAGAAAGCTTATGTGATTGCCCTGGTCACAGTAGACTGTGGAGTCGGGAATGAACTGAGTTACCCTTAATAGTAATGTACGTGCTCTTTCTGCCACACCAGGCTTCTCTTCCTCCTGACCTCCTTCCTGCTCTGGAAGTTTATCATGTTCACACATGTAGGTGCTAGGTGCTCTTCTCTTAGTACTGACAAACAGTCCCTCCTTTGCAGATCAGGAAGTTAGCATAACATCTCCAGACCATTTGGGCATGCCTTTTCCCCCCAGAGATCTCTACTTCATCTGTGTGTACATTTTCTTTTCTTTTTTTTTTAAATAATTTTAAAAAAAATTCTATTTATTTATTCATGACACACACACACACACACACACACACACACAGAATGAGAGAGAGAGGCAGAGGGAGCAGCAGACTCCATGCAGGGAGCCCGACGTGGGACTCGACCCCGGGTCACCAGAATCACGCCCTGGGCTGAAGGCAGCACTAAACTGCTGAACCACCCAGGCTGCCTTGTGTGTACATTTTCAAATTTGAAATCCATTACAACTGCCTTTACATTATTAGGCTTATTTAAATACCGCTTCATTATACTTTAAGGAAATATCATGTCCTCCTTTCCTCTTTGTGCCCCTTGACCCATCAGGGTTAAAGGAATTTCGTCTACTTGGATTCTTTCAAATATTCTAATTGTGTCATATTTGAGTTTGTTTCATATTTAGACCATAACTTTTTTGAGCAATTTTTCATTTCCTACAGTTTCTAATTACTAGAAGAAGAAATTTAGCCTCCTGTACCATATTATTATGATCTTACAGCTTCATGCTCATTCCATCTATCGAATGGGATCAGTTCCTTTCTCTTGCTTATAAAGTTAGCGGTGGAGCCCACTCAGTGGCTGTTCTAATTTGGAGCAATTGCTTTATGTGTTGTCTATGGTGCTATCAACCTCTGATTCATTTTTATTGGGCTTTGAGTCATTCCCAGAGATTGTTATAGCTCAAGGCTTTTTCTTTCTTGGACTTCCCACTTACTTGGTTAGAATGTGTCTATCTTCAAGTCACTTCCTCAAAAAGGGTATGAGGGCGGTAAACTTTTTTTTTTTGTATGAAAGATGTCTATATTTTCCTATTACAATTTATTGATAGTTGGAAGAAATGGAAAACAGTAGGATCAAAATAACTTTTCCTAAAACCCAGAGGAATCCACTCCTCTACAGCCTCTTTCTGCCATGTATTCTACCCTGTGGCTTCCTCCTGTGTTTCTGCAAAACAGTGCTTCCATGTCTGTCCATCTTCGAGGAATCTATGGAGTCTCTCTTTCTTTTTCCACTGTTAGGGATTTATTCACTTTTTCTTAAATTTTTATTTATTTATGATAGTCACACACACACACACACACACACACACACACACACACACACAGAGGGGGGGTGGCAGAGACACAGGCAGAGGGAGAAGCAGGCTCCATGCACCAGGAGCCCAATGTGGGATTCGATCCCGGGTCTCCGGGATTGGGCCCTGGGCCAAAGGCAGGCACTAAACCGCTGCACCACCCAGGGATCCCGGATTTATTCACTTTTAAAGAACACTTTTATCTCTTATCATCAGTTTAACTATTTCATAGCAGCCCTGAAGGAAGGCATATTCTACTATGGTCAATCTACCATCTTGATAAAACAAAACTAAACAAACAAAATCTTGGCCTTCACCTGTTAAAGTGCAAATACCCTTGGGGTGAGGGTGAGAGGCAACTGACCTTATCATATGCATTCCAATAATCAAATTATTCTGGACAGCCTGAAAGAACAGTGAGTCAGAACTGCACAAGGATGAATCAACAAGGCTTCAGAATACGTCTTTATAAAACTAGGAAGTGGATAACAGTTTCTTTGAAATTGGAAGGCTGATGGTGGTAGCTAAGGTTTAATCCTAGCTTAGTCAGAATTACTTCAGATTGGAAATTCTGTTTACAGGTTGCTATTGAATTTTTTGCCAGTAGTGTCACATATCTGTCTATATTTATATCTATCTAAATATACATACACGTCCATATATATACACAAGTGCTTATGTAAATACTTACAGATGCACTATATATTATATATATATACACATACTTATATATGTACGCTTATAAATACACATAGGTATATACACACAGACACATATATATCTCTATATATACACATGTGTATATAAAAATACATTTATGTGCCATACACACATACACATATATACACATATACGTGTATATACATGTGTAAGTATATACAAATACACACACATATAAGTTTGAGCCTCAGTTAGTTTCATTTCAGGTCTACTTCCTTATTTCCTAGCTCATAAAAGGAGGTCTGGGTATTTTGTTAATGTTAGCCTTAAAGATTGTCACTTATGGAAAAACTTACGGCATATGCCCATGTCAATTTTGATGCAACCAATCCTGCTGGATTCTTTAACTCCTGGAAATGTTCAAATTTCTGAATTTGATTGTGGCCACTCTGTCACTAAGTAGTTTTTTTTTTTTCTTCTTCTCCATGGCATCCTAAAACAAAACAAAACAAAACAAAACAAAACAAAACAAAACAAAACAAACAAAACACCTTCTAAAGTTGATATTATCATGTGGCTCTTCAAGCTGACCATACGATCATTTGAGATCAGAGTTCTTTAACTACAACCCATCCACTTCTCATCTGCTTTCACTCCTAAAGGATTTCACGGAGTTTTGACTCTGAGAATATGTCTGTGAAACTGACTATTGACATAGGTGGATTAAGGCCACCAAGGAAGGAAACCATTTTCTCAGAATATCTCACCCAGCACTAAATCTTTACTTTGTCCCACTGTCTTAAATTCTACCAGTTGGGTTAATAAGGATTAGTTATTCATATTTAAATTGGCTTAAATGTCCAAATATTTTCCCTTCCATCTATCTTAAGAGTATTAGGGAATTGAAGTTTGGAGATAGGTGGAGGGAGAAGTCAGTGAGAAGGGAGACTCTGAGGTGTGTGGGGATAAGCGTGAGGTACATGAGCCTAAGGGAGAGGATACCTGAGACAGCATAGCTTACTCCCAAGGCCATGTCCCAGCATGCATGCAACTTCTGAGAGCAACAGAATGATTCTGCCCCTATAACTGGTTTCTGGCAGCCTTCTCCTCTGTTGTGATGATAGAGCAACATGCTCATTTTTCCTAAAGTTTACTGCTATGGGTTTGAGGGCCTGCAACCCCAGGTTCCAAGGTATCTGGGCTTTTTAGGCCCATGCAGTCCAACCATGTCCATGCTGAGAATTCTCTCCTCAGCTTCCTCACAGCTGGAGCCATATTTGTTCAAGTGATGATTCACTGGACTGTGCACTCCAATTTCCCTGTAAGAAAGATAATGAGAAAAGGAAATGCCTACAGGGGAAGGAGGATGGAGGTGGTTTTGGACTTCTTCCTGAAAAAATGAGGCAATATTTATCTTCTAGGACTTGGTTTGATGCTAGCTGGGGGAGGCAGATGCTATATCCATGTTTACGAAATCTTGCTTTGTATGTTTGTTTATTTGTTTGTTTGTTTTCCTATTAGAATTAGGGAAGAGGACATTTTTGAGTTTTGTGTGTTTAGATAGTTGCAAATTGAGCACATTCTGGGGTCAGGCCAGCTAATCTGGCCTCCTGGCACAGTGAAAATTTGGAGCCAGATCTCTGAAATAATACAGAACAAATAGCTATGGAAGGATTGAGTTATGTCTTTTATATGTCATTTTCAGTTAGCTTTTTCTCATCAGTGGGGTGGTATTATTTTTACTACATTAAAAATTCATGCCTCATTCTAGAAAAGGAAAAGATTCATAGTTTGGATTAGTCAAAAGAAGTAATTTGGAGTTTTTGCATATGCAAAGTAAATTTGGATAAACTAGTAATGAAAAAAGGATTAATGTTTACTGAATATGCTTCGTATGCCAGGTATTGTTTAGAGGCTTTATATATTTTCTTATTTTATTCACCATTACAATAGTAACAACAATAACACCTCTTTGCAAAAAGCATTATGATACTTTATAGTTAAGCAAATTGACTTTCAGTGAGCTGAGGTAAATTGCCCAAGGTCACTCTACTTGTAAATGGCTGAGTTGCATCCAGATCCAGATTTTTGTGACATCAAACTTGGGCTCTTTCTGTCATGTCTTGATATCTTTGAAAATGATGCCAGAAATTCTGTCTGGTTAGAAATTTCTCTGTCATTGATCTGCCACAGGGCCTGAACTTGCCCTCACTGAAATATATCATTTCTAGAAGGTACTTATCAAATGTGTACCCAGAAGTACAGTGTGGGAGTCATATTAATAAGCTCCCGTACCCCCGCCCCTTGCCATAGTTCAATGATAGAATCAGCTGGAGCAGAAAGAGGCTTTGGAACAATTTAACCAACCCTCTTTTTATAAATGGTGAAACTGGGATGCAGAGAGGATAAGGAAACTCCTCAGAATTACATAACTTGTGTGCTTATTTTATCAGAAATCAGGACCTTCAGGGGATAACACAGGTGAAATTTGATTGAGAGAGTGAGGGATGGGCAGACATGTCCAATGTTAGGGGTCCTTCTTAGTGCAGAGCATAATGGTAAAGAGCATATAGAGAAACTGCAGACGTCCAGGGGATCACTGCCCTGAGGATCTGAGGTGGAAGGAACCTCCGAAATAGGAGATGCCTATCATGAGAAGGGTGAACAGTGCAATTTTGCCAATGACCAGGCCTGTCAGAAAGTATAGACCATTAGGAACATTTGGGAAGGTATGAGCTATTGTCACCTCTTTCTTGAGAATGCCTCTAGTCACTCTTGGCGGTTCACTCAGAGTTGATGGAAGACTCAAACAATACTCTTAGAAAACAGTCTATACAGTTTATGCATAGTTTATAGGCCAAAGTATGGAAGCATCTGGCACCTAGGAGTAAGAGGTTAAACTGATACCCTTCCAAATATTTGGCATGTCAGAGTGAGCCCACTGGGCCCTCACATGGACAGCTTCCATTGAACTTCTGATTCTGATAAATAGGGCAGCGAGGGAAATGGCAGGTCCAGAGAACGTGATAGCATTCTGGCTGGGGGGGGCGGGTTTTAGTACTCGTTTAAATGTGACGAAAGCCTTTTACCTCAAGCTTAAAAACAAAACAAAACAAAAACCAAAAAACAAAGCAATTCTGGTTCCTGAAAGGGAGAAATGTTACCCTGCTCTTCTCAGCCTGGGAAATGGCACCGCTGGCACTCTTGGCAGCTGTTCTGAGGAGAGCTGTGTGGCCAGCTCTTCGGGCTAGAAGTGTAATGGTAACTGCATAATGATGTCTGAGAAAATCAAAGACCAAACGAACAATTAGAGTTTGGTAGAAACAAATATACAACCAAACCCAACTTTTGAGTAATTTTTGAAAGGATGCCCTTGGGTCTTGGGGAGACATTCTGGTTATAGATTCTGGAGGAAAACCATAATCAGGAGAGGGCATTGAAAGGATCCAATAACCTGTGGTTAAGTCTCTGTGTGTGTAATTGTGATTAGCTGGTCAAGAGAGGGCACTTGAGGGTCAGGAAGCCAAGAATGATGTGCCCAAGTATAGCAAAAGAACTCAGAGTACAAAGCAGAGAAAAGGAGGGTCTCATTTCTATGTCCTAAAATAGAAACACCTGATATTGTCTTACCACCGACTGGCTCTTGGTTCTTTTCTATAAAAATAAAAGCTTTGACTAGAAAAATACATTCTGAGTCTTGGGATTCCCATGCAGGGTTTTTTTTCATTCTTCAAATCGTTGAGCATCTACCAGAAGTTCAGATAATTTAGTTGGTGCTAGGATTCTTGCACAGAGTAACAGGTTAGGGTACCTGCCCTTAAAAGATTGGTGATTCAGTGGTGCTAATGCCCTGAACTGTCTGTGAAATTCAGTGCTAAAAGCATATTCATTCCCTGTGCTGTGGATGAGGAGAGATAAAAAGGAATATGATGACGTGCTGCGTGGCCATAGCATTCATGAGTCTGAGCTACTCCATGTAAGACAATTAGAAGACATTTAAGGAATGAACTTTTGGATACTGACTAAAACTGCAACTGGGATTCTTAACGTGGGCTGGAAAGGCAGAGCAAGCATACTGGGGAAGGAAGGGCTTGGCGGGACCATGGAGGAGTGCTAGGATTTGAATAGGCAGAGAGGACAGGCGAGGAAATGCCAGCTGGGGAAAATAGTATAATAATTAATAGAGGAAATATTCATAGTTTTTCTCAGAAGCACTGAGAGCTTCAGCTGTCCTCAGCCAAATGTTAACCCAGATGGTATATCCAAATTTCATAATTAACAGTTCACCCAGGCACCACAGGTGCTTAAGTTATAAGTTTCATGTTATTTATTTGTGGGGCCATGGAAGAAGAAGGAAAACCTAGGGGTGGAGAAGGAGAGTGAGTGGGGGTGATCACCCTGGGGCCCTTTCCCAAGATGGGTAAGTTTGATTAGTTTCTGTTTGGTTACTGTTTCTGAAGCTGCATGTAGGTTTCATCTCTGCATCCAGACGAGGTGTCTGTTTTATTGGGAAGCCACAGATGGAGTTCACAAGGCCAGCAGATGCATATATACAAGGGCACAGCGATGAGCACAATGTTCTCTCTTATTTCCCTTGGCTGCTGAGACCAGGGCAAGAGAAGGTGGGAACAAATCAGTAAAAATAATTCATCATTTCTGCTGTAAACACAAGTTGGAGCAGATCCTGTATGGCTGATGGACACCAGGAGGGAAGCAAATAGAAGTAACACCCTTCACATGGTGCCCCGACCCAGGGCTGGAGCCACACTGGCTTACCTATGGGACTGGGTTCTGCTCCCTGTACCAGCCCCTTCCTCAGAGGCACACAGATGGTTTCTGCCTTAAAGGCTCTAAGCAAAATTGCAAATTTATTAAGATTGAACACAATTTATCATTTTCGCCTGCTTTTTCTTTTTGGCCCTTTCCCAACTCCTGTGAGGGAAGGTTTAACTCAGGTTATTCATTCCATTCTTGGAATTCTGTGTTAAACATCCTCCTGCTTAAGAAGTAATATGGTGGCTTTTAGGTTTTTAGATGACTTTTGCTCCAGCTTGGTTGACCCTTGCCCAATCTGAAGATTTTTTTTTAAATAGTTATAGCGATGATGTTGCTGCAGTATTGGGAGAAGGGGACTATGTTGTTGATGTCTTGCTAGATTTTGTATTTCTCCTGTCTGCCAGCCCCTGCTGCATAGCTGTCACTTTGACTGTGCGTGGCCAAGCCAACTGACCATGGGAAGGGAAGCTTGGATGCTTTCTGAGAGGAAATTAGAAGGCTTCTTATTTCCTTCTTTATTTCTAAAAGTACACTGAAATTAAAATAATTTGCCCCAAATACTCAGCAAACTGGGCTTGCACTTAGACTAGAATATTAGTCTCCTGGTACTTTTCAAATCCATAGATTTCTACTTGTCTAGAATTTTGCTCCTTTATGAGAGGCAATATAATACATTAATACATTGATGAAAAAGGTGGGCTCTGAGACTGATAAACCCAGAGGGTTCAGATTCTTTTTTTCTTCTTACTAGCTATTTGAACTCAGACAAGTGACTTATCATCCTTGTGTCTCAGTTTGCAAATATCATTGTCTGTGTCATGTGATAATGATTAAATGAGTTAGTATATTAAAAATACAACAATGCCTGAAAAAGTAAGGATCCAATATATGTTGCTGCTATTATTATTTTTATTTTCTTATTATCATCTGATTGTCAGAGTATGATAGTACATTCAGGTGTGTGCATTTGTTTATTTTCAAAATATTTGGGCAGCCTGAGTGGCTCAGTGGTTTAGCACTGCCTTCAGCCTAGGGCCGGATCCTGGAGACCCAGGATCGAGTCCTGCATCGGGTTCCCTGCGTGGGGCCTGCTTTTCCCTCTGCCTGTGTCTCTGCCTCTGTGTGTGTGTGTGTGTGTGTGTGTGTCTCATGAATAAAATAAAATCTTTGAAAAGAAAAAAAAAATTTATCAAGAATCTCCTATTAGGCAAGACACCAACCTAGGCATCAAGGATCATTAAGGCAAAATCTCTGCTCTCAAGAAATTAGTCCTTAGTGGGAGAGACAAAAGATAAACCAATGTGAGAAATAGAAGACTTGGCGAGGATGGAGGCATGGAAATAGAATAGGGATTATCTTCTCAGTAGTGGTCATCCCTGAGCTGAGCCTTAGAGGTAGATAAGGCAGGGTTGGGACTGGCTTGTAGACACCATGCACTTGGAGACAGGGAGAGCATGGCACACATGAAAGAATTGTGGGGTCAGTTTAACTGCAGGTCAGAAAGGGAGTGGCTACAGATGAGCTTGGAGAGATGGGCTAAGCTACAGAGTAAAAGGTTTGTGTGCATGCTAAGCATAGCAGATTTCAGGGTACTTTTATGTGAAATTACAAAACTGGCCCCTCTTCTCCAGGGGTACAACTCTTTACCAGCATTCCCAGTTGGTTGGTAGAAAATGTGCTGGGTTTCAACACCATACATGTTCAGGGAACAAACCACACAGCCACATGCAATGGTTCTGCTAGAGGATCCCACTTGTTCTTATGGCTATGCTCCTTCTCAGAGGCAAGGAGTCTAGGGGACGAAGGGACATACCCAAATAGAGTTGATTTCTCCGTATTCCAGATTGCATTCTGTATACCCTGGACCCTCAACGTCCCTGCCAGAACTGCACTGAGCCTACTTCACAGATGGCTTCCCACCTCCATGAGTGTCCAGGCCTCAGGGGTGGCCCCAGCACTGTTTAGGGGTATGTGTGTGTGTGTGTGTGTGTGTGGTGTGTGTGTGTGTGTGTGTGTGTGTGCATGCACATGCATATGTGGAGCTCCCAGTGAGGGTGGAAGGTGGGGTGAGAATGGAATGTAATAGCAGTGGGCTGCAGACCGCAGACCTCCTCTTGCTCTTGCCTTGGCTCTGAAAACGTGAGGGCTTAGGACTGTTTAGGAATCTTTACTTGAAAGGTGGTTCCAGTTGCTGTAGGAAGAAGGGCCTGGAAAGAATGTGGCCTGTGGAGAGGGAGAAAGGTATAGCTGTATCTGAGTGAAAATGACCAATGTCTGTGCCAAGGCAAAGATTTTGGTAAAGGACTAGAACAGGATGGTTTTGAGACCAATTATAGGTGGTAAAGCCCACAGGATTTTGGGCCAATTAGGATTTGAGCAAGAGAGAAAAGTGAATTGATGCTGATTCCTCTGGGTGGACAATTGTGCCAGCACTGAGAAGGGTGGCCAGCAGGAGATGCATTAAGAGTGCATGGAAGAATAATGAGTTTAGTTTTGCCCATGCTGAATTTGATGGCTCGTGCACATTCAAATAGAAATGCCTGATACAGCTGGATATAATAACAATAATGACTAATGCATACATAGTATTTCCTAGGTGCCAGATATTTTCTTAATGAAATCTACATCTGTAAACTGGACTTTCTCAATCTCAGCAGAGTTGACATTTTGGGCCAGATAACTCATTGCCATGGAGGCAGTCTTGTTCATTTCTGTAGGAGGTTTGAGTAGCATCCCTAGAGTCTACCCACCAAATGCCAGTAACACCCACCAGTTGTTAATGCCAGAAATGTCTCTAAACATTGTCAAATGTCCTGTGAGGGGTGGGGGTAAAATCGCCCCCCTGTTGAGAACCACTACCAAAAACTCATATCCTCACAATAGTTCTGTGATGTGCAAATGATTGTTGTTATTCTCATCTTACAGGAGGACTCAGAGACACAGAGGTTAAGGACTTGTTCAAAGTCAGGCAGAGAGGAAGGAGCAGAACCAGAAGCATTCTGTCTTAGATTCCCCCGGTCTAACGACTGCTCCATGCTACCGCTCAGGAGTAAAACAGCCTAGAGAAAGACTTTTTTTTTTAAGATTTTATTTATTTATTCATGAGACACACACACACAGAGAGAGAGAGAGAGAGAGAGAGAGGCAGAGACACAGGCAGAGGGAGAAGCAGGCTCCATGTAGGGAGCCTGACATGGGACTCTATCCCGGGTCTCCAGGATCAGGCCCTGGGCTGAAGGTGGTGCGAAACCGCTGAGCCACCCAGGCTGCCCAGAAAGATATTAAAAAAAAAAAAGATTAAAAAAATTTTTGGCGGGGGGCGGGGGGAGAGATATTGAGAGAGAGAGAGAGAGAGACTGAGAGAGACAATGGTGTGAGCACAGGGAGGGGCAGAGGAAGAGGGAGAGAGAATGAAAGAAGACTCTCCACTGAGGGGAGGACCTTCTGAGATGAGGGGCTTGATCCTGCAACCCTGAGATCACCACCCAAGCTGAAATCAAGAGTCAGAAGCTCAACCAGCTGAGCCAGCCAGGTGCCCCAGAGGAAAAGATTTTAATAATGTAGGCTCAAGTTGCTGTCGTGAATCATTCAGAATTTCTACTAGGAAAAGAAAAGGTTTCTGTTATGGATCCTGGGGAACATCATTATGTAAACTAGGTGAGGGCTTTCAGAAGAGGCTGAGCAGATGTAGCTAGAGAGGTAAGAGAACAACCAAGGGTGATGTGGGTAGAAACCCTACGAGTATGAATGAGGTGTACCAAAGTAAGGTGAGGTTGAAAGCTGCTCTTGGATTTAGCAACAAGACTGACTTTGGTGAGCTTTGTGACTTAATTTCACTGTGGCGATAGAAGTGGAAGCCAGCTAGCGAGGTCTGAGGAGAGGGCATTGGAGTTTGGGACTGGAATTATTCCTTTAGAGATGCTGTCTAGAAGGAGTTTCTCAGGCCTTCTCAATGTGCTTCTGTTAATGGTGGGAGAGGGTTGGGTGCTAAGGCAGTCTGTCAGCCGCCCTGTGCTAAAGGGAAGCAGCTCATCTGCAAAAACAGACAAGCAGGTTGTAGACGTTACCGTTACCATTGAACTTGACAAGTAGAGCCTTCAACATAGTCATTTCCTCCCCCTTAGGATATATAGTTTCTAATGAACTGTGTGCTAGTAGAGAAAGGCGGCTTGTCTCTTCTTAATCCTGTTGATTCCTGAGTGCTTTCATTTTGCCCAGTTTCTATCATGTCAAGGATTGGAGGATGGTTTGTTCCGGAGCATGGAGAGGTCTTCCTTGCCTTATCCACCCCTTTCTACTCAGCTGGAGTAAAAGGGTCCTGAGGAGTAACTGCCCAAGGCCAAAGTACTTCCTGGCTGACCTTCCCAAACTTGGCTGATCACTTGGATCACCTGGGGGAACTTTTTAAAACACAGATTCTTGGCCCTCACTCTTGGGGAGCCTTAACTCGGTAGGTCTGAGCCCTACAAGTCCAGTTTATTTAAAAAAAGAAAAGCACTCTGGATGATTCTGAGGAAGTACTGGGTTAAGGCTTTCCTCTGTAGCAGCAGTGTGCAAGCTTTTTCTGTGAAGGGCCAGATAGTCTCTGTTGCAACTACTCTGCTGCTATAGTATGAAAACAATCCTAGACACTACGTCAATGAACGGGTGAGGCCCCATTATGATAAAACACACTGAAATCTGAATTTCATGTAATTCCCGTGTGTCCCGAAATATTACTTTAAAAAGAAATATTGGGCAGCCAGGGTGGCTCAGCGGTTTAGCTCTGCCTTCGGCCCAGGGCATGATCCTGGGGTCCCGGGATTGAGTCTCACGTTGGGCTCCCTGCATGGAGCCTGCTTCTCCCTCTGCCTGTGTCTCTGCCTCTCTCTCTGTTTCTCATGAATAAATAAAATAAAATAAAATAAAATAAAATAAAATAAAATAAAATAAAATAAAATAAAATATGTTTCCCCTAGCCATTTAAAAACAACAAAGTCATTTCTTAGCTTGCAGGGTATACAAAAATGGGCCGTGTGTTGTATTTGACCTATGGGCCATAGCCTGCTAACTCATGAGCTATATGATGCTTAGGTACTTAGCTGCAAATACTGACTAAATGCTGACTCATATAGTTTAGGATATGGGTTTTACCGGTTGCCAGCTCTGTGATCTCAGGCTAGTTAACCTCCCTGGGCCTCTGGTGACTTTTCTGTGAATGGGATAGTTTTCATTCATATTTTATAGGCCATTGTGTAGATTAAATAAGATATTATATATGAGTTCCTAAAACAGTGCAATACCTGGTAATTTTAAGTGCTCAGTAAGTGTCAACACTTGTACCATTACAAGGTACAGTGCTTGATGCTGTAGAGATAGGACAAATAGATAAAGCCAGTTCTTCAGCCTTGAAAGAACTCATATACTAACCATCAGGGTAAGACATGCACACGAACAGTTCTCTTGTTTGTATGCAGAATATAAGTTAATTCTGTAATGTCTGTAGACATTGAAAAGTATGTCATGCGCTTGGTGCTAAGGAGGCAGGTCTGTAATCTTGCCTTGCATTCCCATGATTCTCTATTCTTTTTTTTGTGTGTGTGTGTGTTGGTCTCGTATTATGGAGTTCATCCTTCATAAGAGAGTCTCCTGTAGACATAGAACAACTGAATAGGTTCTGTAGCTCTGTACACCACAATCTCATTCATTGAATTGACTTGAATGTCTAATTCATTGTGAACTTCAAGGGAGTGAACACAGAGCCTATTTTTAGGGTATAATTGGCTCATACTTCTGGAGTTACCTGAGCTATTGAAAAAATGAGAAGGGGCATAAAACACTTTTGAATTAGCCAAATAGTGTTTGTAGTATCTGGTAGAGTTTCTTTGAAAATGAAACAGTACAAAACAAAAAAAGGCACTTTGTCTTCACCATAATTTAAAAAAAATTGGAAAGTACAGAGAAAAGATAAAAAGAATGACTTTTATTCTCAATATTTAGCTGTTATTTTATTGCATGTACTCCCAACATTTTCTGGGGGATTATGCCTTGACTTATACCATGATATATGCATTCATATACATCATATATTGTTTTGGAAAGATTGGAGTTACACCATATAAATTATGTTTAAAATCTTTCTTCAGCTTAATAATATTGCATGTGCAATTCATGTCATTAAGCTTCTTAGTCAACAGCATCTCTATAAAATTGCTCCATCATAGGCCTAGGAAATTAAAATCACAGTACATGAAACAGTATTTTGGTAACCATGGAGGCATGCCACCCAGCCTCCTCTATGGGCTCCTGTGATGGATGTAGTGAACTGACAGCCTCTAGCTGCCACACTTCGGGATATGCCCCTGTGTTCATGCTGAGGCTGCACATGATTGCACTGGACATGAAGCGAGTTTTGGAACCAGGTCATTCCTGCCTGATGCAGAACCCCTCTAAAAGGCACCTGTTGCTCTGTGCTACCCCGTTAACCTGGCTACAAGTTTTTCAGAGCTGCAGTGCCCTCCCAGGATCCTCCTACCTCAACTTCCTTCCTTCTTTTCTTCTCTTCTTTCATAGATGTCAAGTTGGTATCCCAGTCAGAAGGATCTCCTTGCTTACTCTTAACCATTCTCCCTTTTATCTTTCATAAGTGTTTTCTCTTCTGATCTCATGTGGGAAGCTTCTTCTTGGACAACCCAAATTGATATAGGTATTTGAGGGTAAGTGTCCTTTCTACTTCTGCCTCTTAGCTACTCAGTGCCCTTCTTCAAAGTCAACCTTGCTGGTACTTTCTTGCATATCCTTCTAGAGTTCTTTATTTATATACAACCATTTCGTGTATTTCATATATTTTGTTTTCTCTTTTTTTTCTTTCTCCTGCTTTTTCTATATTTTTCTTCACCTTCTTTTCCTTAACAAGGCTGGTAGCATACAATGTGTATTGTCCTACTTGTTGCTTTTTCACTTCACATATCTTGGGAACAGGTCTTACCTTACTAGTACATGTACAATTGCCTTTTCCTTTTTATTTTCTTTTGCCTGTATAGTATTCAATTGTTTGAATGTGTTATAATTAATTTGACCTGTTCTCTATTATCTGATTATTTCTATCATTTTCTGTTCAAAGCAGTGCTGCAATGAATATCTGTCTCTGAATATTTTTGTACCTGTGTGAGAGCAAATCCCAAATGTAACCTTTCTGGGATTTGGGTATTGTGTGCATATTGTGGGTGTACGTTTTGTGATTTTGACAGATATTGTCAAATTTCCCTTTCTGATGAGTGCACTGATTTCTACTCTCAGACGTATATGGCAGCAATAATGTTAGCTGCAATAGCAACATAAAAAAATTTAAAATTGAAGTAGTAGCATTATACTCTTCTTTAGTGGCTTGTCTTTAAGTTTCTGATTTTTGTGTAGTTTCATGATTACTTTTGCTGGAGATTTTTTTTGTGGAATTTTTGAACATACTCAGGGAAGTTAATACTATTTCTGTAAGTTAGCTGGCTGAATATTCTGTGTCATTTAACAGGAGATGATGACCATTCATGATGATAGGGGACTCTTATAGCTATTAAGGTATTATAATAAATCAGGAGGAAACCAGAAGTAGTTTATACCTTTAAGAATAATAATTCATACATTAGGAAAAACACAGAATGGAAGCTAGAAGACCTGTTCTATTACAATTTTCTCTCTCTCTCTCTCTTTTTTAAAGATTTTATTTATTCATTCATGAGAGGCACAGAGAGGCAGAGACACAGGCAGAGGGAGAAGCAGGCTCCATGCAGGGAGCCCGACGTGGGACTTGATCCCGGGACCCCAGGATCACGCCCTGGGCCGAAGGCAGGCGCTAAACCACTGAGCCACCCAGGGATCGCCTATTTTGTCTCTTTTTCTATGGTTCCTCAATTTCTTAGCTTTTGTGCATTTAACCTCACAGTGTTCTTATGAGGACAGAATATGAAAGCAAATGGAATACATTGTTAATATGATAATTTGTTATTAATAAGGGTAGGAGGACACTTGAGAGTGTCAAATGTAATTCATTTTTAAAAAATATTTATTTATTTATTTATTTTACAGAGAGAGAGTGTACATGAGCAGGAGGAGGGCAGAGGCAGAGGGGAAGCAGACTCCTCACTGAGCAAGGAGTCCCACTGTGGCAGGGCTTGATCTCAGAATCGCAAGATCCCGAGATTGCGACCTGAGCCCAAACCCAATAGCTGGACGCTTAACTGACTGAGCCACCCAGGCACTCAAAATATCACCCATTTTATTGAAAACTAGCACGTTGACTTTTCCTGGTGAAATTCTTCCAGTGTAGATGTGATTTTGGTGAAACATGAAGAGAGTTGGCCCTAGGATAAGGTGCTTCACTTTTCTGTGCTTTAATTTCCTCATCTGTAAAATGATGCTGTTAATGGTAATTGCCTCAAAAAGTTGTTACGAAAATTAAGGTAATTTTGTAAATAATTCAAAACTTTTAGAAAAGTCTCTGGTACCTAATTGGTGCCCAATAAATATTAGCCATCATCAATTATTACTGTACCACAATTGTCTCTATTTAACTTATTTAATTTCCCTGAACTCTGAATTTAAGGCTATAAAAAGAATCATTTATTAAAAATGATTTCAAAATTTTAAAACTGAGAAATAGCTCTAGAAAAAGAAATGTTAAAGATATAAAAATAGTGAAAAGAAATAGCTTCACAATGAACCAGAATTTTTAAAAGTAAAAGAAAAAAAAAAAAATCCCAGGAACTAGAGATGTTATTTTCAAAGCAAATCATTCTATCAGTGAAATCGTTTTGCCTGATGTGTATGCTACTGAATGGTTGAATGTGATATATATGACTTTCATCTCCACTGGGCAAACCCTGGGCAAAATTTTGAACCAAGTAAAATATATCTTGGAATTCATTCCATTCCCTTTATCCTCCCCCTCCCCCATCTCCTTAACCAAATCTGTTAGAGGGGTGCTCATCTTGCCTCTCCAGCTGCTCACAGCTACGAACCCCTCCCCAAGCCACACTATTTTACCTCAAGCAATTGCAATGCAATTTGTTCTAAAGTTTTCTTTCCTTTTCCTGGCGGAGGAAATTAATCAGATAAATTAGTTCACATTAGACTTTACTTTTATATCTATCTTTATGAAAAATAGGTGGTTAGGCTAGATCAGATTCCCATCATATAGATGGGAAATGCAACATCCAAAGCTTGGTGGTATAGTACACCCATACAACACTCCTGTTTATCTATAGTCCTGTCAGTTCTACTTCCTCAATATCATTTCAGTTTGTCCTGGATCACAGGCTTCCTAAAATAAAATGTCTGGCCATGTCTACCCCTCTTAAATCCTTTAATAGCTCCATCTAATGTTGCATAAAAGTGTCTTCATGCCAAGGCAGCCCCTTATCTTGGGAGCTTCACCAGTTCTCATTTCCTTCTTACTCCACTCTACACTTCAAACCTTGAGAAATTACTCATCTTCCTCCAGACTTCTTTCATTTGCAAATGCTCATCCTGAAAAATGTTGGCTTTTATTTTTATTTCTTTTCTCTGTTTTGTGACTGTATGATTCATATATGATCTGTAAATTTTCCTTATTGACTTGATTACTACAACAGTCGGAACCAAATTTGTGGTCCTCATCTCACAAATACATAGACATCTAATAGTGTGCATTTTATTTTTTCCTCTAGTTTTCCCTACTTTTTTTCCATTACTGCCCTCCTCCCCTTTCTTAAAAAAAGAATAGAAATGTATTTTGCATTTCTGTTACCCTTTGATATTGTATGAATCTTTGAAAATTTCCTTCAATCCTTTCTGGAACAAGGTTCATAGTAACCAACTATATAAATAAATAAATAAAACAAACAAACAAACAAACAAATAAATACTGCTCCTACTTATCCTCCAAACCCAGCCTAAATATCCTCTCCTTTGCCTTTTTGGACCATGCCTTCCTTCCTTTTGGTTTAGCTCTTAGGCTTTTATGATCCTATATTACTTTGAGTTACTATTCTAACTCTGATCAATCTTTAGGGTAAATTTCTGTTTCTCTACTGAACTGAACTTCTCGATGTGGACGTGTTGGCCTTTATCATTGTATTTCCAGTTCCAGGGCAGTGTTTGCACATGTTAAACATGTGATAAAGTGTTCACTGAATAAATGGATAATTGTACAAACCGAAGAATATAGAACTTTGGATCACGTCAACTCTACTACTAGGAACACATGACTACCTTCTGAAACAGTGATGTACTACTTCCTTGATCACTCTTTGAAAATATGGGAGGATAATTTTTCAATGCACACTTCTAGAGCTGCTTTTTTCAAGGTGATTATCTCTAGGTTGGTCACAGTTTGTTTGCTGAAGAGTGCCAAGGACCCATAAGATGTTTGTAAGGTTGGTGTTTAAAATCTCCTCTGAGCAGTGAAATAACTTAGTTTTCAGGGTGATGATGATGGCTCCTTAGAGCAGGCACTGAAGAGCAGAGGAGGAGAATATGGAGATGATGTGGGTTAGCACAAAGAAAGGTGTTTTTACCTGAAAGAAAACTCACTCTCTCTCCACTTCCCCCACTACCCAGTTCCTAACTGTTAGATATAAGTAATTAAAGTCTTACAGCCTCTGTGTTGGTCTTATTAAGCTCCCAGGATGGGCATGTAAGCAATAGGACATGCTCCTTTGTCCATTGGCAGCAGCAGTGAATTGGCCATGTGGTGATGATTTTCCAATTATTTCTTAGTTGAGTTGCCATGATCTCTGGCAAGCCTACGTTGGTCTGTTGGGTTTCTTCTCTGTAGACCCTATAATTGGCTATAAGCAATGTTTTCCTGATGACAGGGAAGAAAAGTTGAAAGAGCATTGGAGAAAGATGCAGGCACTTGGAGAAATATTAATAATTGAAAGATGTTGCCTTGTTTGTTGTTATTGCTCAACTCACCTGTTTGGATCAAGGAAAAATAATGTTATGATTATGTCTCTTAATTTGAAAACCTGAGTGGAAAGAGCTGTCTGGCATTTAGGGTACATTTAGGGTCACCTGTGGTATATTCCCACATCTCCTTTAAGTGTGTTGGAAACCGATATGCATGGTTTAAGTTAGGTCTATTATCTTTCTTATGTCCAGCCAAAAATTTATCACCAAGTTTTGGGGGTCAATGTCAGATTTGACTTTTAGGTCTTTTAGGTGAGTTTTCCTGGACGAATTTACTATTCACTTTGATACGGCTCTCAGGTCCCTTGACATGAGAATTTATGTCTGCATTAGAGGGCCTTTTTTCCTCCCCTTTTTCTTCCAATATATTCTCTTCTCATTCATTTTAGACCTCATGTTCTGTCCAAGTTCATTTCCAAAATGTATGTTGTGTGGCCTAAGAATAGTCTGAGTTTTAATGCTTTTTCTCTTTGATTTTTCTTTTTAAAGATTTTATTTATTCATTCATGTGTGTGTGTGTGTGTGTGTGAGAGAGAGAGAGAGAGAGAGAGAGAGAGAGAGAGGCAGAGATACAGGTAGAGGGAGAAGCAGGCTCCCCGCAGGGAGCCCAATGCAAACTCTATCCCTGGACTCCAGGATCATGCCTTGAGCTGAAGGTATATGCTCAACCCCTGAGCCACCCAAGTGTCCCTCTTTTTGATTCTTTAAATCAAAAGAATCTATTCTTGAATACCGTCAGAAGGGCAACAGAACCTTGTCTAGTCATTTTGAGAACACAGAGTTCCTCTGGGTAAATAGGATTTCCCATCCTATTTCTAACCATGACTACAAACATGAAATATAAGGGAACTTCTTGACTGTGATCACAATGGAAAGGAAGTGGAAGAGTTTTACCTAAGTGACCATTTTATGGAATGCTGGCATTGTGAGATGTTCTATATAGAAAAAGGGTTCTATATTAAGTTCAATATATCTCTCTTTTGTTGCTGTGTAACATATTAGCATATCAAAGGCCTTAAAAGCTTCTGCATTACTAGATTAATTTTGTTTAATTCAGTGTTTCTCAGGAATATTTGATAATGGAACTCTTTTTTTTCACAGTAATGTAATTAACATTAGCACCACTTTAATATTCTGGTCTAATATCATGCTGGTCTTTTTTATGGCTGTGAAAACATTGCATAGTAAATGCTGACATCAGATGTACACAGTCATGATTCTCAGGTGTCTGAGATCTCTGTAAATGTACAGAACAAAACTTTCTACTTTGGTTAATTCCTATAGCAAGTGCTTATTAGGTGCTATGTTAGATATGATGCATGAAGATGTAAATAATACCGCAATTATACTTTTGTATAATGTGTTGTTTATGGTTTAAGGGTTCATAGGAAGGAGGTAGTTACCCTGTTGCAGGAAGTGTTCCGGGGGGAAGAGAGGAGGCCTGATCAGGTAAAAGAAGCCCTGGACTGAATCACAAGACCAAATTTAAGGCAGACGCCTTGTCATTGGGCAGGCTTTAAATGGCAGTCAATTTGACCAAGGTTTAATTGTGTCATCTGCAAAGTGAGCTTATGTAGGAGCTAGAATTCTAAAGATGCCCCCCCCCCCCCAAGATTGCTGTCCTCTGCTTATTCAGTCAAATATAAATCTAGGTATTGCTGTGAAGGGATTTTACAGATGAAATGGAATTCCCAAGTTAATTGACCTTGAAATATGAGATGATCTGTTTGGGTCTAATTTAATCACATGAATCTGTTAAAAGCAGAGTGTTTTCTTAGCCATCAAGAGAATAGATCAGAGAGATAGGTTTCTGCGGGCTTAGAGGAAGGAAGAGACCAGCTATCTTGTGACCTGTCTATGAAGGCAAGTATGTTCTAAAAGCTGAGATGGATCCTGATTTTTATTAAGAAAATAAAGACCTCAATGCCATACTCTCAAGGAAATGAATTTTGTCATCAAGCAGTAGGTTTGGAAGAGGATGCCAAATCTCAGCTAAGGGTATGCAGTTGGCTGACAGATTGATTTCACCTTGTGAGGTGTGAGCAGAAGACCCAGGTAACTTGTACTTGGACTTTTGACCCAAGGAAATAATGAGATAATGAATTTGTATTGTTTTAAGGTGCCAAATTTGTGTTAATTTGTTAAGGCAGCAATAGAAAACTAAAACAGCTTATTAGCCATCCTGCTTTGTGAGGATGCAGATTCATAGGACAAGATATATGGAGAGCACTTTGTAAATGTAAAGCATGAAGACCAGTGTGTGTGGTCAAAGTCCAGAACAGGTCCTATGCATCCCACCCTAAAATTGCTTCTTCCTGAGTCTTTCCTGCTTCAGCAGATGGTGCCACCATCCAGCTAATACAACCCAAAAACCTAGGAGCTATCTTCTTCCTTAATTTTATTCCTTCCTGGGCAGTCCGGGTGGCTCAGCAGTTTAGTGCTGCCTTTGGCCCAGAGTGTGATCCTTGAGACCCAGGGTCGAGTCCCACATCGGGCTCCCTGTGTGGAGCCTGCTTCTCCCTGTGTCTCTGCCTCTCTCTCTCTCTCTCTCTCTCTGTGTCTCTCATGAATAAATAAATAAAAAATATTTAAAAAAAATTTTATTCCTTCCTTTATTCCTTTATCTTTCATGTCTAATCTGTCAGCAAGTCTGTTACCCCTAGAATAGTGCCTGACACATAGAAAGGCCTCTGCAATGTTTGTTGAGTAAGTGAATGATACTTATTCCCTGGATTAAGTCACCTAGATAATTGCTTCCATGAATTCCTTCCTCTTCTGGCTGTCTGACATTGTAAATAGATTAGATTTTTTTTTCCATAAATACTTACTCCCTTTCCAACTCCTCACCTCAGTGGAAGAGGTCTGCTTCCTGCTTTATTCAGGTTAAACTTGGCCATGCACCAGCTTTGACTAACAGGAGTAGATGGAAGTGACAATCTGCTAATTTTGAGTAGACATCTTAGGAAGCATTAGTCTTTCCACCTGCCTCTTGTAGAAGTTTGGGAGCCTCCAAACTTCTACATTAATAGAACATACTCTAGGTATTTGCGACCCTTCCAACTTGGGCCTTTGCATGAGACAAACAGAACAGAGTTGCCCCAGACACCCAACATCTACAGGCTGAAGCAGAGCATTCCCAGGCACTGTGAGTGAGATGATAAATAATGTTGTTTAAACTGCAGATTTTTGGGGCTGCTTTGTTATGCAGCATTAGAAAAGCAATAGTTGACCAATACACTTCTATGTCTGTAATACCTCTATAGTCTAGAAAATAATGTGCTTTGGTTCAGAGATTTAGTGAGGCTATTTAAAAACTGATATCTGTCAGTTAAATAAACTCACTCATTTTGAGACCAAAAAGACAGAAAACTGTAAGGAGTATTTGAAATGAGAGTTTGCAACTCTCATTTTTCAGATAAGGAAACTGATGTGCAGGGGTGCTGCTCATATAATTAATTTGTTCTAAAAAGGACTAAAGTCCAGAGCTCCTAAAGCAATGCCTCAAAGGTCTTAATAGGAGAATTTGATGATAAGGAGACTAAATTGTGTGTGAAAATCAGCTCATTTTGTAACTTCCTTTGAAAAATGCAAAGAGCAAGTATCCCAATAAAAGGCAACAACGGCTTTGGGAAAAGCAGGACATATTTTTTAATATCCTCTGGGAGGGAATTGCCCTGTGTACCTATTAGCTACTGTCATTCAGAGGCATAATTTTGGCTAACATCGGTATGCTGATTAGACACAGCCTTCTGTTTTGATCTCAGCTAACCGGTAGGACCTAAATTTTGATTCTATTAAAAGAATAGGTGACATTTAATAGGAAAATTTCCTCAAGTTAAACTTGGTTAAAGCAGTTAATTCCAAATCACTTCCTCTTGCCTATTTTAAAAGCACAACTGCACTTGCCTATGGAAAAAAAATATATTAGGTACTTTTTAGGGATTATTCACCTTAGATAAAGATTGTTATAATTTGCTGATTTTTTTTTTTTTTTAATTTGGAGGAGGTGACAATCCTCAGAAATTCCTTTTGATTACAAATTTGGCTCCTACTTCAAAAATCTTATACTATTTTATCAAAGTATTATAGGGTTGTAACTTCCAGAGGCTTCAGTATCATTAATTTAGCACCCCCCCCTTACTGTTTTTACCTTGTGGGCATCATGGCCAAATACTAGATTTAATTGCCTTAGAAACTCTATATGTTTTATAATCATAGTAGTTCAAATCTAGTTATACAATATTGTAGCAATTAAGTATATCTACTTTCGGGACACCTGGGTGGCTCAGTGGTTGAGCAGCTATCTGCCTTTGGCTCAGGGTGCAATCCCAGTGTCTCAGGATCGAGTCCCTCCATTGGGCTCCCTGCGAGGAGCCTGCTTCTCCCTCTGCCTATGTCTCTGCCTCTCTTTCAGTGTCTTTCATGAATAAATAAAATCTTAAGAAAAAATAAATATATCTACTTTCTTAAAGAAAGAAAATCTATTATGTCCTACAGATTCTTTTGGAAGATAGTGAGTTTTGGATAAGAGCCAACTCAATTTGTGGTGCAAAGTAAGCAACCAGTGAGATGTCAGAAGATGTCATTTATTTAGTGACTAAAAGAAAGACACTGGGAGCTAGGTGAATAATTGTTTACAAATTCCCATTTCTGTAGTTCTTTCAGTGAATAATTTAGGGTCAAGCACAACATATCTACTAGAGCCCAAGTTTGCAATGCTGGCATGTGTATCAGACTGATCTTTGGAGCTTTTAGAAAATGCCTGTGTTGGAGCCTGTCACTGAGACTTGAACTCCTCAGTACTGGGATGGGACTGTGCTATTTGTTTAAAGAAAAAAAGCTCTACAGGTGATTCTGATATTTGATCACTGAGTTCAGAATTCTCTAAAGGTTTTAATTCATGACTATAGATTAAATTACTTCACCCTGCCTTATCTCTTTTGTTCCATGAGCAATAGGAGAATTTAGAAATATTAGTTCCGTCACCATTAATAGTAAATTATGCTGACCAGTTATGTTACAGTTTTGCAAATATGGTCCATGTTTAATTTCAAGAATTTAAAACTTTTTAATAGCCAAAAAATTATATGCCATAACCTATAAAAATAAAATTTCTCTACTTTTGGCTTTTCTTAGATTTTATTTTATTTTATTTGTTTAAAGATTTTATTTATTTATTCATGAGAGGCACAGAAAAAGAGGCAGAGACATAGGTAGAGGGAGAAGCAGGCTCTCCCCAGGGAGCCTGATGTGGGACTCGATCCCAGGACCCCAGGATCATGACCTGAGCCGAAAGCAGATGCTCAACCACTGAGCCACCCAGGAGTCCCTTCTTAGATTTTTAAACTTTAATTTTTATTTCTCTTTAACCTTGGGTATCTTATCTGTTTTTTGAAATTGTTTTTCATTTAGAGGTTGGATCAATAAATACTTGAATAAGTGAATCCATGAAACAAAATAAAATGAGATTCAGTCTTCTAAGGATAATTCTAGTACTCTAGATTTCATATTAAAATAAGTATATTTGCATGTATTGTTTTTGAATTTTAAAAAGGATTTTTAAATTACCTTATTTCTGTTTTTCTAACAAAATCTATTTTTATAGCTTATCTCCTTAAAAATTGGAAAATTTAGAAACATGCAAAAAAATCTTCAGTAATCTTATGATTAGAAAATAACATTGTTAACATTTCAGTGTATATTTTTCCAGCTACTTTTTTCTAAGGTTACATACCCAAAATATAAACTGGGATTTCTCAGGCAGTGCTTTTTTTGGTAACTGGCTTGTAAAAACATCATCTTTATTAGTTTTAAAATTATAAAGTAACACATTTAAAAACCTAAAACATTTAAAAACCTAAATAATACAATTTTTAAATTAAGAAAATAAAAGCCTTTCTGTCCTCCCCCACATTCAGTCCTTCCCATAGAGAAGCTGCTATTTGGTGTTTTGCTTTGTTTTTGCCTATATGTGTATGTTTTTAGAAATAGATAGCAACTTTTGTTTCTTACACATTATAAATATTTTCATATTAAAGAATCATCCATACTGATTTTATTAGTCACACAGTTTTATGTTTCATGTATTACAATTGACTTTATTAAATCCCTATTATTGTAGATCTTTAATGATAATTTTTTGTACCCTCCTTAAGATGACTTCCAATAAATAGAACTTTTATGTTAAAGCTTTTATATACATGTGGCCAAATTTTGTTTCCAGAAGCATACTAGAGTTTGTGCTCAGCCAGAGTTGTACCTACAACTGTACCCATTTCTTTTTGCCCTAATTAGGATACTTTATAATTTTTAACAATCGTGGTTAAAATTAGCTCATTTTGATTTTATTTGCATTTATTTAGTAAGGCTGAACATTTTTCCTATACTTACTTACAATACTTACTGAGCATTTGCATTTTCTTTGAGAATTACTAAGGTTGCTCTTAAAAATTGCTTTTATTGGTGTAAAAGCATTCTCTAAATGTTAAAGATACTAAAACTTTTTTCTAAAGTATATGTTGCAAAAATTTTCTTCTCAAAAAAAATTTTCTTCTCAGTTCATTTGTCTTTTTTTAAAGATTTTATTTATTCATTTGACAGAGAGAGAGAGAGAGAGAGAGCACAAGCATGCAGAGCAGCAGGCAGAGGCAGAGGGAGAAGCAGACTCAGTTGAGCAAGGAGCCCAATGTGGGGCTCAATTCAGGACCTTGGGATCATGACCTGAGCCAAAGGCATATGCTTAACTGACTGAGTCACCCAGGTGCTCCTAATTTGCCTTTTCATTGTGTTATGAGTTCTTTTTTTTTTTTTTGTGGTCAAATTTGTTAATCTTTTAGTTATAGATGCAATATGTTCTATTAGAAAGGACTTCACTTGGAATCAGATAAATATCCATTCATTTATTAAAAACAAACTTTTAATTTTAGAATAGTTATACACGGGCACTGAGGGGGGCACTTGATGGGATGAGCACTGGGTGTTATGCTATATGTTGGTAAATTGAACTCCAATAAAAAAAAAAAAGAAAAAAGAAATAGGGGATGGGGATGATGGAGGGCACCTGGGATGAATACCAGGCATTGAATCCAAGGGTTGAATCACTATCTTGTACACCTGAAACTAATATTATACTGTGTTAACAAACAGGAATTCAAGTAAAACTTTAAAAAAAAAAAAAGAATAGTTTTACAGAGAAGTTGCAAAGATAGTATAGAGATTTCCCATAACTCTGAGCTCAGTTTAATTTCTTACCCAGCTATGGCACATTTGTCACAACTAATTCATCCATACATTATTATTAACTAAAGGCTGTACTTTATTCAGGTTTCCCTAGTTTCAACTGAAGTACTTTTTCTTTTCCAGAATCCTACCCAGGATACCATATTGCATTTGGTTATCATGCTTCTTTAAGCTCTTCTGGTGTGACATTTCCTAATACTGTTATTGTTTTTCATAATGTTGGCATTTTTAGATGTATTGGTCAGATATTTTGTAGAATGTCCCTTAATTTGAGTTAGTCTGGTTTTTTCCCTCCTCATGGTTAGACTGAGATTATAGGGTTTTGGGAGAAAGAGCACAGAAGAGGAATTCTATTGTATCATATCACATCAAGGATTCATACTATCAGTGTGACATCCCTTTTTTTGTTGATACTTAACTGCCTGCTAATGTAGTGGTCATCAGATTTGTCTACTCTACAGTTTTTCTCTCCTACTCTCCTTCTCCATACTGTAATCTCTGAAAGGGTGTTATTATGCATATCTCACATTTAACTTGTGGAGAGTAATGTTTCACCTCTTTGTCAGAGGGAGTATCTTTATAGATTATTTGGAATTCTCTGTAGGAGATGAGTCGTTTCTTCCCATGTGTTTACTTATTCATTGTTTTATTTATGTCTCTGTGCACTGGTGGACATATATTTTATGCCTTGGGTTATAATTTCAGTATCATATTATTTGTTTTGTTGCTCTAATTGTTTCAGTCTTGGCCATTAGGAGCTCTGTCAATTGACTTCTGTGTCCCTTTGACATCCTCCACTCATTTTGCTTGTTGAGCCTCACTTTTGGATACTAAGATGTTCCAGGCTCATTTTGTATATTCCCTTCTCCAGCCCTAGGATCAGTCAGTTCTCTAAGGGGCCCTGCTTCCTTTTATTGTAGAGTAGTATTAGAGACCAAGATTTGAGTCCTGGGTGTACTTGGTGCCATTGGGGAGTCACTGTTTGTAGGCCCTCTCAGCTAACAGAGCGAGAGGATATAGAGTATGTATACTAACCTGTGTGTATTCATTTATGTATAATTAAAATTATGTAATTATAATAATTTTAATTGCTATAGCTATTTTCAGTTATATTTATCAGTATCTTTTTAAAGCTAAACATGAGGTCATACTGATGTCTCCAATTCTAATCTATTACCACCTGATTCCCTCTAGCCTTAGCCCCTTGTTTATCCACATTCCGATAATAAGAAATCTGGCTCCCACCATCCACTCTCCATTTACTTATTTGTTCATTCCAAGTATACATGTATAGTGGTTTCACTTGTTAACCTATAACCCCATGGGAAACAATTTTCCAGCTAGAGTGCGATGCTTATGTAGTTACATTTCTTTAGCTTTATATTTCCAGTAATTTCTTTTTTTTTAAATTTTATTTATTTATTCATGAGAGACACAGATTGAGAGAGAGAGAGAGAGAGGGGCAGAGACACAGGCAGAGGGAGAAGCAGGCTCCATGCAGGGAGCCCTACGTGGGACTTGGTCCCAGGACTTCAGGATTATGCCCTGGGCTGAAGGCGGCTCTAAACCCCTGAGCCACCCAGGGATCCTCTTTCCAGTCATTTCTCAAGTTACTCAGGTCAGTACTTCTTTTTCCCCACATCTACACTGATGTTACATCATACATCTGTGATACAGATAGATTCTTTAATTACACCAGCATTCCATTCTGCGATCCTCCACCCTTCTGGTTGATACTTTGCATACAGTAAGGTGGTGTATGAATTTTGACAAATGCACAGTGTCCTGTATCCACCATAGCAGCACCATATGGAATAATTTCATAGCCTTAAAAATTCTTGGTGCTTCACCTTTTCAATGTCCTCTCATATTCAAATCTCTGGCGACCACTGATCTGTTCTCCCTCTCTATAGTTTTACCTTTTCCAGAATGCCTTATAAATGGAGTCTACAATACATAGTCTTCTAGGACTGGCTTCTTTTAGTTGGCAATATACATTTAATATTGATGTTATTGCATGACTCCTTTTGAGTCATTCATTATTTTACCTAATTTTTTTATGATTTTGATTTTTCCATTTAACCCGTTAGTCAATTTGAAATTTATTTTGTTATTTTGTTTAGTATAGAGATCTAAGTTTCCCTCTAAATAATTAACTGATTTTGTGAATATCATTTTCCCCCCTGGATTTCCTCTGTGAATATCATTTATCAGAATAATTTCTTTTCTCCATTGATTTGAAGCGATTTTTTACATAACTAAATTCACATATGTAATGATCTATTTTTTAGCTTTCTATGAGGCTCAATGTTTCTGTTAATTAATTGTTATGGCACTACCACAGTATTAGAAGTTACTGTACTTTTGCTATATAATTTGATATTTAGTAGATGTCTTCTTTAATTATTCTTCTTCATAAAAATTCTTGGTAAAAAAAAATATATATATTCTTGGTAGTTTTCTCCAGGCTTTTCTTTTGAATGTACTTTAGATATATTTTCTTTATTATAAAATCCACATTATAAGTTCAAATAGAATTAAATTCACAGGCTAAATTAAGGAAGAACTGTTACCTTTCCAAAACTATCTTTTTTTTCAGACCAAGGTAGGCTGCATTTTTCCATTAATTAGATCTTCTTTTATGGTCCAGTTTTCTTAGTTTGGGAATTGTACTAATATATTATTAAGTTTAATTCTAGATATTTTATATTTTTCAGTATTGCAAATTTTTAGTATTCATTGTTAAGTTACAATTCCTTTTTCTAAACTGTAATTTCTTTGAAATATGAAAGAAATTAATATTTACATTCTAATACTTCGACTATTTACATTCTAATACTTCGACTAGATGTTCACATTGATCCTTCATTGATAATCATATTTTTTCATAGGCAATCACATCATATTAAAATAAAGAAATGAGGGCAGCCCGGGTGGCTCAGCGGTTTAGCGCTGCCTTTAGCCCAGGGTGTGATCCTGGAGACCTGGGATCGAGTCTCACATCAGGCTCCCTGCATGGAGCCTGCTTCTCCCTCTGCCTGTGTCTCTGCCTCTCTCTCTGTGTATCTCTCATGAATAAATAAATAAAATCTTTAAGAAAAATAAAATAAAGAAATAGTTATGTCTCCTCTCTGAGTTTTATACCTCTTACTTCTTTTTCTTATTATTGTACTGGCCAGATCTTTTAGATGAGGTGAGCTAATATATTTCCTTGTCTTTCTTCCCAACTCTAGTGTGAATGCCTCTAGTGTTTCATGGAAACAGCATATTTTTAAAGGCACTACAGATTCTTGCTATTTAAAGGGATTGTAAGAGCACAATTGATGTATATTTTGCAAATGGAGTAATTACCTATTAATTTATCTGTGTAAAACAAGACATACCTTTACTTATTAATTTTATGTTAGAAGTAGTATACCAGTATCTTGCTTCTCTCACTCTTTATATTAATACATAACTCGTCCTCTTCTTGCTATCCTTGGGAATAGTAGAATTAAATCTGTTGGAGGTACAGCATCCAAATGAATACAGAACTTTTATTGCCTAGTTACTCACTTTTGCAACCGGAGTCTTGTATCTGTGTTATAGTGTATTTTGATAGAAATAGTGTATTTTGGTAGAAATACACTATGTCTTTAAAACAGTAAAGAAAAATGAAGACATAGTGAGAGATTTCAAAACTTAGCTTTTTATTTCCTTGTCTTTACAAGGATTTTTCTTTTTCCTTTTTTGTTTTTTGTTTAGCATCAATGACTGATATAAGTATTGCTATGGCATACTGGTTGGTGTCCATTCTGATTGGTTAAATATTCTTATTGATTACTGTCCAATAACAAATATATTGACTGGTCACCTCATATTATGAGATAGTTATTCATTTTTGGAAAATAAGATTTTTATTCACAAGTGCCATGCAGTATTGCATCCCTAGTTAATGGAACATAAAGTCAATTTCAGCATTTCTCTTCTATCTACCAGAGGGAACTGTCAACATAAAAAAGAAGATAAAACTTGTTCTTAATCAGTCAATAGATATTTACTGAGTGTCTAATTTCACCCAGGTCGTTGATAAGCACTGAGTTTTATACCTCTTTAGACATAAGAGTTACATAAACCCTTTGGTGGGCAGGTGTTTCCAGTCCAGGATTCTGGACAGTGAAAAGATAGGCCTCTAGTATTCGGTATAATTTAAATATGAGGGTATTACCCTTCCTTCCTTTCTAACAAACTCAGCATTGCCTTTTATCAGGGAAATTTCTTTCTTTTGCATTGTGGCGTCCTGGCAGCTAAGGTTACCTTGCCTTTGCAGTTGTTTACATCAGTGATAGCTCAGAAGACCGCCCAGGTTCAACGAGTGACAAATCATTACTGACTGTACAATGTAATTAAAAAGCACAGGCATCGATTAGCGATGAGCTAAACCTGAGACCGAAAAGTGAGAGACCCAGAATATCTGGCAGAACTTCTCATTGGATCTGTCTGAAATGGAAGCTGTTTGCCCCTGCAGGCATGGCGCAAGGCCCATTGTGCATTTCCATTAGAGATCCGCACTGAATCTGAGCATGCCATTGATGTTGGCCTATTTATGAAAGGCTGTTGAAAGAGGTTTCAGAGCTAATTGAAAAGAGATGTTTCTGAACTACAGTCACTTCAAACAACATGGCTCCAAAATCTGTTTCAATAGTTTGGAAACAAATGCATCTCCATGATTTGTGCATGAAATTAAACAAATGATTTGAAATAAAAGCTCCATTGGCATTTGGTAAGATCTGCTTCTTTTTTTTAAAAAAAAAATATTAATTGGACAGTCGGGTGAGTTTATTATAATTGTCCCTGCCCACATCTATCGTGCTTTCATTATGTTGTCTATCCCTGTTTTCAGGGATGTCAACTGAGGCTGCCTAAATCTGCCTTGTCTGGAGGCAGGGTATACGTTTTTTTTTTAACAGGATGTTGTCAACTACTGTTCAGTTACAAATTTTTATCTTCTAGGAAAAAGGAATTTTTCAAAACCTACTTTGCAAAAAAAAAAAAAAAAGTAACAATAACAAAACAACACCCCAAACATGCTTCTGCAAGATTTTTCTCAAGGTAGAATGTAATAGAAAAAACTTGAGGGTGAGCTGAACTTCAACCACACTGAAAATTGAGTGAATTTATGTGAACAGAATGCAAACATAATTATTAAAAAATGTTCTCCCCCAGGCAGTTTTCAATCAAGATCTGAAAGCATTAGCAAACATTGATTTCCCCCATAACACTTGCTCTTATTATTGGACCTGATATTTGTCTGTTCTTAAAGCAGAAATTGAGGTCTGATAACTGAAGCTGGTGTGGCCAAGTTTACAAGTTAGCTTTTGCCCACAGGGTAAGAAAGCAGGGGTTGATGCGGAGCTGTTCCTCAAAGCAGAGGGAGAATCAGGTTCATCGTTATTATCTCAATTATCCATTAGATTTAATTACTCTGTCCTTAATGTTTTAACAACATGATTTTTTTTTTTTTAATTGGGAAGACTGGGGCCAAGCAGTTTACTTGGTTAGGCATGTAGTCAGTGCTGAACCAGAAAGAAGCCACATTTATCATTGGTCTCTTATTCTAGTGTGGTTTAAAGCAAACAATTAGGTTTGAAAGTTCAACTACTGAGGGGAATATGGAATCCCAGTTTCTATGACTGATTGAGAAGGGTATTTAAGTCTTAATTGCTATAACATCCATTAGATTTCACCACATCTGAGATAATTTGATTGTTTGAGTAACTGAAGGAACTACATTAAAATGGTGGGTGCTGTTACTTTGGCTGTTTCTGACTGAGTTGTTTTAGCTTAGGAAAATGTGTCTATTGACTGTTGACTGCTTGGTCTGACAACAGAAAATGTCCACAAATTATTCCTCATACCAGCTTGAGCACTTAATAGCTGTTTTCTAATTATGTGCCCTTGTCTGCATCTTCAGAGTCACAGCAACTTTGAGAGACCCCAGGACATTCAGGAGGAGCTTGGACAGATGAGAAGACTATGAGAGAAGAAGGAATGAGGCAGTTCTGGAAATCACTTGTATTGGAGGATTCAGAGTTGGCTTGGGGAGGTGAAGAAAATCTAAAAGACTGCATGATTCTACCTCCTTCTCATGTAGACGTGCTAGAGATTACCTTCCTTTTAATAGGTGATCATGAACTATGATGGCAGAGTTTTAGCATCTCTGGCCTTAACTGGAACCATCTTGAACACCATTCCTAGCTCTATGGAAACTTTTAACAGATGTACTCCCTGTGATTTTCCTAAATTAAAGCAGACCTCCCTGAAGTGACCCCAAGCTTCCCTTTGAGTTTGAGTGGATTTCCTGGGATGTCCTAGAACTTCAGAGCTTCAAGGGAGGTGAGATGCATGGATACGTGTAATAGTGGTGGGCAGTGAAAGGGTAGGATACAAATTGATCTCATTTGAAGGGCACCAAGCAGAGCACTGCCCTGGCTGCTACATAGCACCTCATATATAATGATTGTCTGTTTAGAAATAGGAAAGCAGCGATATATTTTAATAGGTTCTGCTTCTGGATAAATTATTGCTGGTTAAGCATTTATTGGAGAGGAGATGAGAAGGAGCAGGGAATGGGTAAGTAACATTGCACTTATTATGTGCCAGGCGTTGCACTTACATTGACCTGAATTATCTCATTTAGTCTTTATAAGCATCCTGGGAAGTAGACAGTGTTATTATTCCCATTTTACAGGTGAGGAAACTATTCTCAAAGCAGAGTGAAGAATGAGAATTATGGTCCAAGGTCAAAGTCACACATTGGATAATTTCCAACCTGGTTATATCTTATTATGCCTCATGACTTCCATTTAGGTCAGGGTAAAGCAAACAGAGGACAGAAGAGATTGTAGACCTAAAGTCAAGATTTGTAGATAATCTTTTTAAAAGTTTTTATTTATTATTTTATTTTTTAATTTTTTAAAGATTTTGTTTATTTATTCATGGCAGATACACAGAGAGAGGCAGAGACACAGGCAGAGGGAGAAGTAGGCTCCCCACAGGGAGCCCAATGTGGGACTTGATCCCGGATCCCAGAATCATGCCCTGGGCCTAAGGTAGATACTCAGCTGCTGAGGCACCCAGGCATCCCTTAAAGTTTTTATTTAAATTCCAGTCAGTTAATATGCAGTGTTATATTAGTACCAGGTGTACAATATATTGATTCAGCAATTCTGTACAGTACTCAGTCTCATCATAATGATTATACTAGTTTAATCCCCATCACCTATTTCACACATTTGACCCATCCACCTCCCCTCTGGTAACCATCAGTTTGTTCTTTGTAGTTAAGAGTCTGTTTCTTGGTTTGTGTGTATCTCTCTCTCTTTTTCCCTTTGCTCATTTGTTTTGTTTTTTAAATACCACATATAAGCAAAATAATATGGTATTTGTCTTTCTCTGACTGACTTACTTTGCTTAATAATACTCTAGCTCCATCCATCTTTTCCAGATGGCAAGATTCCATTCTTTGTTATAACTGAGTGATATTCCATTGTAAACTATTGTAGCCACTCTGGAAAACAATATGGAGGTTCCACAAAAAGTGAAAAATAGAACTACCCTATAATCCAACAATCATATTAATAGGTATTTATCCAAAGAATACAAAACAACTAGTTCAAAGGGATTTTTGCACCCTGATGTTTATAGCAGTATTATCTACAACAGCCAAATTATAGAAATAGCCCGTGTCCATCAGTTGATGAACGGATAAGATGTGGTATGTATGTACAATGTACTCATCCATGAAAAAAATGTAGATAACCTTACTCTCTGGAAGTTAAATGTTTTCTAAGGTTTTTTTTTTTTCATTATTTTTTAGGGTTGTGTATGAGAGCTCAGGTCATGGGGAGATGGAGTGGATTAGCCATTTGACAAACCCAGGACCACTTTACCAACATGGCTAAAATTGTATATTAGGGATAATATGCATATATGTGTATGAAGGTCTGGGGAGCTGGCAAGTAGTGAAAATTAAGGCAGGCTTTCTCTTTTAAATTGTAAATATATTCTAAGTAGTGCAATTGAACAAACATTGAACATTAGTGTAATTGGTTTTTTTTTAAGATTTTTAATTTATTTATTCATGAAGGACACACACACACACACAGAGAGAGAGAGAGAGAGAGAGAGAGAGAGAGAGAGAGGCAGGCAGAGACACAACACAGGCAGAGGGAGAAGCAGGCTCCATGCAGGGAGTCCAAAGTGGGACTCGGTCCTAGGACTCCAGGATCACGCCCTGGGCTGAAGGCAGGCACTAAACTGCTGAGCCACCCGGGTGTCCTAAGTTTAATTGTTTTTAATAGACTTTGTTTTTTTTTTTAGAGCAGTTTTAGGTTCACAGCAGAATTGAGTGGAAGGTATATTGATGTCCTCTATATCCCCCGCACCTACATATGAATAACCTTTCCCATTATCAGCATTCCCCACCAGAGTGGTATATTTGCAGGCTTTTAAAAATATTTACTTATTTGGGAGAGAGAGAAAGAGAGCATGCATGTGTGTATGCATGTGTGTGTGAACAAGGAAGAGGGAGATACACAAAGAGAGAGAGAGAGAGGGAAAGAGAAACTCAAAAAGACTCTGTGCTGAGCACAGAGCCCAGTGTGTGGCTTGATCGATCCACAACCCTGAGGTTACAAATCTGAGCCGAAACCAAGAGTCAGATGCTTCACCAACTGTACCACCCAGGTGCCCCCAGTGTAGTATATTTGTTATAATTGATGAATCTACCTTGACACATCATTATAACTCAGAGTCCATAGGTTATATTAAAATTTACTAATAGGTATTGTATAGTCTGTGAAACTTCCATACCGTTTTCCACAGTGGCTACAGTAATTTACATCCCCCCCAACAGTGCACAAATGTTCCCTTTTCTCCATGTTCTTGCCAACACTTGTTATTTCTTGTCTTTTTGATATTGACCAACCTGACAGATGTGAGGTGATATCTCATTGTGGTTTGGATTTGCATTTCTCTGATGGTTAGTGATGTTGAGCATCTTTTTATGTGGCTGTTTGCCATCTGTATGTCTTCTTTGGAAAAGTGTCTATCCATTTCTTAACTGGAGTATTTGTGAGGTGTTGTTTTTTTCCTTTGGCGTTGAGTAATGTGAATTTTTCATATATTTTGAATATTCATTCCTTTCTGTATATATTATTTGTAAATATCTTCTTCCATTCAATAGGTTGCCTTTTCATTTTCTGGGTGGTTTACTTTACTGTGCAAAGGCTTTGTTTTGTTTTAATTATATTTATTTAAATTTTAGTTAACGTGGAGTGCAATACTGGTTTCAGGAGTAGAGTTCGGTGATTCATCACTTACATACAATACCTAGTGCTCAGCACAAGTGCCCTCCTTAATACCCCTCATCCATCTAGCCCATCCCCCATCCATATCCCTCTATCAACCCTCAGTTTGTTCTTTGTCTTTAAGAGTGTCTTATGGTTTGTTTCCCTCTCTTCTTTTTTTTCTCTTTCCTCTTCCCATATGTTCATGTATTTTCTTTCTTAAATTCCACATATGAGTGAGATAATATGGTATTTGTTTTTCTCTGACTGACTTATTTCATTTAGCATAATGTACTCTAGTGCCATCCACGTGGTTGAAAATGGCAAGATTTCATTCCTTTTGGAAGCTGAGTAATATTCCATTGTATATGTATACACAACCGTCTTTTTATTTTTTGTTATTCTTTTTAATTGAAGTATAATTGACATATAATGTAAGTTTCAGGTATACATAAAGTGATTCTGTATTTTTACACATTTCAAAATGACCCCTAATGATAAGTCTTAGTTACCATTTGTTACCATACAAAGTTATTACAAATATTATCCTTTATATTTCATTGGCCAGTAGTACTATGCCACATGTTCATCCATTTCACGTATGATGATGAAGCTAGAATTTATAGCTGGGCACATTGCCATGCTGAACTAAATTAGTTTATTAGCAGAGAGTAGAATGGTGGTTACCAGGAGCTGGGAATGGAGGAACTAGGGAGATGATGGCTAAAGAGTACAAACTTACAGTTAGAAAATGAATGAATTCTGGGTATCTAATGCACAGCTTTGCATTTATAGTTAACAGTACTATATTATACTTGAAAGTTGCTAACAGACTAGATCTTAAATGTTCTCATGCACACACAAACACGCACACACACAAAGGGTAATTATGTAATGTGATGCAGCTGTTAGCTATCACTGTAGTAGTAATCATATTGTGACATGTAAGTTTATCAGATCAACAGGTGTATATACCACTTTCTTATGCATTCACCAGTCAATGGACATTTGGCCTCTCTCCATAGTTTGGCTATTGTTGGTAATGCTGCTATAAACATTGGGGTGCATGTACCCCTTCGAATCTGTATTTTTATATCCTTTGGGTAAATACCTAGTGCAATTGCTGGGTCACAGGGTACTTCTGTTTTTAACTTTTTTGAGGAACCTCCATACTGTTTTCCAGAATGGCTGCACCAATTTGCATTCCCACCAGCAGTGCAAGAGGGTTCCCCTTTCTCCACATCCTTGCCAACACCTGTTGTTTCTTGTGTTGTTAATTTTAGCCATTCTGACAGATGTGAGGTGATATCTCATCATGGTTTTGATTAGTATTTCCCTGATGATGAATGATGTTGAGCATCTTGTGCAAAAGCTTTTTAGTTTCATATAGTGCCATTTGTTTGTTTTTGCTTTTGTTATCCTTGCCTGAGGAGACAAATCTAAAAAAAAATATTACTAAGTCCGATGTAAAGCGTTTACTGGCTATGTTTTCTCTAGAGTTTTTTGGTTTCAGGTCTTACAGTTAGGTCTTTAATCCATTTGAGTTTATTTTTGTGTATGGTTTAAGAAAGTGGTTCAGTTTTATTCTTCTGCATGTAGTTGTCCAGTTTTTCCAGCACCATTCATTGAAGAGACTGTCTTTTCCCCATTGTATATTTTGGTTTCCTTTGTTGTGGATTAATTAATCATAGGTTTATTTCTGGACTTTCTATTTTGTTTTATTGACCCGTATGTCTGTTTTTGTGCGATTACCATACTGTCTTGATTACTATAGTTCTGTAGGTATAGTTTGGAATCAGGTAATGTGATATCTCCAACTTTGTTCTTTCTCATTTTGGTTCATTTTAAAATCAAGCTGTTGACTTCATATGGTTGGATTTTAACAGTTCTATTTTAGATAGCAATTCTTGTTTTAAAAAAAGATTTTATTTATTTATTCATGAGAGACACACAGAGAAAGGCAGAGGCATAGGCAGAGGGAGAAGCAAGTTCCTTGAATGGAGCCCGATGCCAGATGTGATCCCGGATTCTGGGATCATGCCCTGAGCCAAAGGCAGACGCTCAACTGCTGAACCACCCAGGTGTCCCTAGATAGCAATTCTTTATCACTTATGCTTTTGTAAATGTTTTCTACCAGTCCATGACTTTTCTTTTCATTCTCTTAACAGTATCTTTCATAAAGAAGAAATTTTTAATCATAATGAATTCCATCTTATCTTTCTTTTTCATGAAATGATTTTTGTGCTGTATCTAAAAAATCATAATCAAACCCAAGGTCTTCAGAATTTTCCCCTATGTTATTCTATAGGAGTTTGGTAGTTTTCATTTTACTTTTTGGTGTGATTCCTTTTGCATTAATCTTTGTGAAGGGTGGAAGATCTGTGTCTAGATTTATTTTTTGCATGTGGATATCCAGTTGTTCTAGCACCATTTGTTGAAAAGACTGTCTTCGTTCTATTGTATTGCCTTTGCTGTATTGTGAAATATCAGCTGACTACATTTAGGGGGTGCTATTTCTGGGCTCTCTATTCTGTTCTATTGATCTATTTGTCTATTCTCTCACTAATACTACACTATCTTAATTACTGTAGCTGTATAGAAAGTCAGATAATGTCGGTCCTTCACCTTGACTCTCCTTCAATATTATGTTGGTTATTTAGGGTCTTTTGTCTCTCTCTAGAGACTTAGAATCAGTTTGCCAATATCCTCAGCATAATTTACTGGGAATTTTATTGGGATTGCATTGAATTTGAGATTAATCTATAGATTGTTATGGGAAAAGCTAATATCCTGACAGTATTGAGTCTTCTATCAATGAACATGGAATCTTCCTCCATTTATTATTGTTTGCTATATTTCCTTGGAGTTTTGTAGTTTTCCTTATATAGATCTTGTTTATGTTCTGTTAGTTTTTATACCTAAATATTTTATTTTTTGGAGGTGCTAATGTAAATGGTATTGTGTTTTTATTTTATTTTTAAATTTTTTAAAATTTATTCATATGAGAGAGAGAGAGAAGGAGTCGTGACAGGGAGAAGCAGGATCTTCAATGGGGCTCGGAGCCTGATGTAGGGTTCAATCACAGGACCCTGGGATAAAGACCTGAGCTGAAGACAGACTTTTTTTTAAAGATTTTATTTATTTATTCATGAGAGACAGAGAGAGAGAGGCAGAGACACAGGCAGAGGGAGAAGCAGGCTCCATGCAGGGAGCCTAATGTGGGACTCGATCCTGGGACTCCAGGATCACACCCTGGGCCCAAGGCAGGTGCTAAACTGTCGAGCCACCCAGGGATCCCCCAGAAGGCAGACTCTTAACAGACTGAGGCGCCCAGGTGTCCTGGTATTGTGTTTTTAATTTTAAATTCCACTTTTTGGTCGTTGCTGGTCTATAGGAAAGCATTTGGCTTTTGATTACTAACCTTGTATCCTGAAACCTTGTTATAATCACTTATTAGTTCTAGGAGTTTGTTGTCAGTTCTTTTGGATGTTCTACATAGACATTCATGTCATCTGTGAACACAAACAGCTTTAGATTTCCTTCCCAGTCCATATACCTTTGTTTCTTTTTCATGTATTTTTGAATTAGGACTTTTAGTATGATTTTGTAAAGGAGTGATGATAGGGGACATCTTTGCCTTGTACTTGATTTTAGTGGGAAAGCTTCAAGTTTCTCATTATTATGTGTAATATTAGCTATAGGCTTTTTGTAGATAATCTCTATCAAATTGAGGAAGTTGCCTTTTATTCTTAATTATTGAGCATTTTTTGTCGTGAGTGGGTATCAGATTTTGTCAGATGCTTTTTCTGCATCTATTGATCTGAATATGTGATTTTTCTTTTTTAGCCTGTTGACATGATGGATTACATTTATTGATTTTTGAATATTAAATCAGCCTTGCATACCTGGGTTAATTCCTACTTGGCCCTATGTGTACTTCATTTTATATACTGCTGGATTCATTTTGTTACTGTTTTATTAGGATTTTTGCATCTGTGTTCATGAGAAACATTGTTCTGTAGTTTTCTTTTTTGTAGTGTCTTTGGTTTTGATTTTAGGGTCATATTGGTCTCATATAATGAGTTAGGAAGTATTCGCTCTGCTTCTGTATTCTGAAAGAGATTGTAGGGAATCAGTATAATGTATCCGTTAAATGTTTAAATGTTTAATAGATGGGCAGCCTGGGTGGCTCAGCGGTTTAGAGCTGCCTTCGGCCCAGGGTGTGATCCTGGAGACCTGGGATCGAGTCCCACCTCAGGCTCCCCGCATGGAGCCTACTTCTGCCTCTGCCTCTCTCTCTGTGTCTCTCATGAATTAATAAATAAAATAAAAATAAATAAAAAAATAAATGTTTGATAGAATTCACCAGTAAACCCATCTGGGCTTTGCAGTTTCTGTTTTGGAGGATTATTAAGTTTTGATTCAATATCTTTAATAGATGTAGGTCAGCCATTTCAGGTTGCCTATTTCTTTTTCTGTGAATTTTGGCAAATTGTGTCTTTCAAGGAATTGGTTTATTTCATTTAGGTTATCAAATTTGTGGCCATAGTTTTGTACATGATATTCCCTGATTATTCTCTAAAGGTCCATGGGATCTATAGTGGTATCTCCTCATTAATTTCTGATATTAGTCATTTGTTTCCTCTCTCTTTTTTTCCTAATTAGCCTAGCTGGAGGCTTATTGATCTGATTGATCTTTACAAAGAATCGGGCTTTGGTTTTATTGATTTTTCTCTATTGATTTCCTGTTTTCAGTATCATTAATTTCTGCTCTACTTTTTATTTCTCTTTGCTTCTTCTTACTTTGGATTCAGTTTGTTCCAAAGGTGGAAGCTTAGGTGATTGATTGGAGATCTTTCTTCTTTTCTGACATATGTATTCAATGCTATAAATTTTCCTCTAAGCATTGCTTTTAGTATATTCCACAATTTTTTTCATTTATTTTGAAATATTTTTTGATTTCTCTAGAGATTTCTTTACTGATCCATGTGTTATTTAGAAATCTGTTATTTAATCCTCAAATGTTTTGGAAATTTTCAGCTGAAAAATTCTTTCTGTCACTGATTTTTAATATAATTTACTTTTGCTGTGGAAGTAGTCATTTTATGATTTTTTTTAAATTTGCTAAGGTGTATTTTATGGCCTAGAATGTGACTTATCTTGGTGAATATTCCATGTAAGCTTAAGAAGAATATATATTCTTCTGTTGTTGAATAAACTGTTCTAAAGATGTCCATTATATCTAGTTGGTTATGGTGTTATTGAGTTCAACTATGTCCTTACTGATTTCCTGCTGGCTACATCTGTCCATTTCTGATAGAGAGGTATCACAGTCTTCAACTATAATAGTAGATTCATCTATTTCTCTTTGCAGTTATATCATTTTTTGCCTCACATATCTTGATACTCTATTATTAGAAACATATACATTAAGAGTTGTTATGTCATCTTGAACAAGTGACCACTTTATCATTTATATAATGCCCCTTCTTTACCTCTGATGACTTTTCTGGTTCTGACCTCTGCTCTGGGAATAATATAGCTACTCCTGCTTTCCTTTCTTTAGTGTTGGCCTGGTGAATCTTTCTCCATCCTTTCACTTTTAATCTATAAATGGCTTTATGTGTAAGTTGAATTTATATGTAACACAGAAAAGGCAGAAAAAGAATGGAAGACAAAAATAGAACCAAAGAACAAGAGCACCAAATAAAAAACAGTAACAAATATAGTAGATATTAATTCAGCTATATCGGTACTCATTTTGAATGTCAGTGGTCTGAATGCCCAAAAAACAAAGAAGACAGATTGTCAGAGTGGATCAGAAACACAGCCCAACTATATGTTATCTATACTTTGCTTTTTTTCCTCCTAATAACATATTCTAGAGAACTGTAGATCTTTCCATATCAATACAAAGAGCTCTCTTTTTCTTCTTTATAGCTACCTAGGATTCCATTCCATTGTGCAGTGTGCCATAGTTTATTTAATTGGTTCACTGTTGGTGGATACTTGGATTGTTTCCCAGTCTGCAAACAAATGACCTGGTACAAATGTCATTTTGTATGTAAATGAAGTATATCTATAGGATGTGTGACAAAAAATTAGGGTGTTGTGATAAAGGGTAATTCATTTGTATTTTTGATAGATTTTGCCAAATTGTCCCTCACTGGAGTTTTGTTAACATAATTAATTCTATGGACAATCCCTAGTTTTCTGTTTATAAATAGTGTTGACCATATTATAAGAAATTAGATGGTGTGTTGGAAAGTGCAAAAGACTTCAAACCAGGGAACTTGTGCTAGGTTGCTATCCTACTGTGGGTCTCACTTCCCTTATCCATATAATGATTATAAGTTTCCCATGTACAGCAACTTTCTAGAATAAGATTTTATATTTCCCATCATTACCAACACCGTGGATGTATTCCATGTTTGACATTAGCCTAATTCTGTGATCTTTTCTGATATCCAAAAGCAGAGCAAAACCTCGTGACATCTATTTCACCCAGAGCAAGTTTCCTAAGAAAATAACTACTATTAGTCACTTAAATGAAAAATAATGTAAAATTTAGGTGTTCCCTAGAGTAGAATTCAGCTACCAGGTGGTTTGACTGGCTTACCAGCTTCACATTTCACTGCAGCTGCAGTATGAGCTGGAAGTTGTCTGGCATGGGTAGCATCTGGACTCAGCTCCATCAGGTGAATAGTTATGTGACAGAGAAGTGATCTGTATCATGTGCTCCTAGCACACTGTCAACAGGCAGGCATTGTCAGCCAGCCATGAAGAGCCCTTCTGTCCTGCATACATGCATTGTGGTGGGCTCTCCAGTAAGGATGCTAAAAGGCAACAGGTTGATACCTTTGCCCATGGAAGGTTGATCATATCAAGACTAAGTTGAATTCTGTTATGTCTTCTCGTTTGAGTAAGGGTAGGTTGGCACTAAAATTTTAGACAGTAAAAAGGTCGGTATTGCTTGATACTCTGAATTTTCTATTTTGCCCTCTTACTGCAAAATGAGAGCCATCTACCACATTCCTAGGAGGTTGGTATTTGAATCAGAATATATTTATCATAAGCTATCCTGTTGAATAAGTGTCCCAGTCTTTTTATCCTGGTTCTGGAAGTTTCAGCAAGAAGGAAGAAGGAGAACCTTTGGTGGCTCAGGAGAAAGGGGGCAAAAGATGAGAGAACATACTAATTGTTGGATGCCTACTCTCAGCCAAACTGACCTGGCTGCTTTATATGTAAGCAAAGATGGAAGCTAGGTTTGTGTTTCCTCATGGAAATTAGGGAAAGCTTTTGCTTTCAGAATTCTGGGTAACCTTTCCAACCCACGAAATAAAGACAAAAACCAAACACTGCATTAGGTGTATACATTATATGACAGGGAGACAACGTTTATTAAGGCACTGATTGTGTTTTAGATGTTGTACAGAACACTGTGGATGCAACAAAATTAATTGTCTCCGTGAAGATAAATCTGCCCTAGAACACTGAAGTTATCAATTTTCCATCTCTTCAAACCTCTATACCTATATTGCTCCTTATCAGAAAGAAAACCTTACAGATAATAGTTCCCTAAGAGTAAATTCCTTGTCTTATTTTCCCTTTTCATCTCACAGATAAAAATTGCAATATGAAAAGATAATTCTTCCCAACTGTCAGAACCCATTAGAATTTCTACAGCCTGATGCTCTTTAAGGTAAACACGCCGTATGCATTTACTGCAATAAACTCATCGGATTTACATTTTGATTGTCGAACACTGTACAAATTGCACATAATTGCCTTCTCTACGGCTACACTCTTGCTATTTGAAACTTTTGAAAATCTTCCTCATCTGGAATTCGGTAAGAGATTAATCTTCCCATCAAATAAGGGGACAGGAAATTGTCTTTTGCAGTTGTATCCTGTGAGGACACTAATTAGAAGCCATTTCCTGCTCTCTGACCACTTTCTAGCAGCACTCCCCTGAGATCCAAGAGATGCCATGTGACAGCATTTGAGCTGAAGCCCTTGGTGGTCAGTAGGACTTGTCTATATGCTGTGTTTGGAGATAGTAGGAATCCAAATTATTTCCAGATCTGTACTGTTTTGTAGAGCAGGGTTTCTCAACCTTGGTACTATTGATATTTCGGGTCAGAATTCTTGCTGTTGTGGGGGCTATCTTGTGCATTTTAGCATGTTTAGCAGTAGCCTTGGCCTCTGCCCACTGGAGGCCATAGCAACCTCCCTGCCTCCCTGGGTATGACAACCAGTGTGTCTCCAGATACCACTGAAGGTCCCTGTGGGGCAAAATAACCCCTGGTTGAGAACCACTGCTCCAGAGCAGTTGCAATCACATTAAATATCCAAATGAGAATGAGTTTACTGGCAATGTTATGACACAGTCTTTTGGATGAATTTCTTCTCTGTTTCTCTACAAATGCCAGAGAAAAATAAGTTTTTACATTAGACTCCCCCCCTCCCCCAATTTTCTCTGTGGGTTAGGTGGAATCAGAACAGAGACTTCACTGATCCAATTCCCCTGCATGTAGAATAATGGTAGTTCTAGCTTTCATTCAAAAGTTTCCAGAGTCAGGGGATTGTTTTCTTTTTAGCACATGCAGTTGGTGGTCTAAAGATGGTAGGTATGATTTCGAGAGATGGCGGTGAAACTTATATTTGGGATGGATAAGAATTAGAATTTAATATATTCTCTAGTTTTCCTCATTTTTGAATGTTTTAAAAAACTATATTTATATTTCTCATACATGTATTTGCTGTTTTGAATGGTAGATTGTTTTATAGTTGGGAGATAAAAGACAACTGGGCCATGATACTCTCTAAGTTTCTTTAATCATGTGGTCCAGTATACATATACTTGACAGGCAATTTTTATACTGATAGTGCTTATTTATTTATATATTTGCATCCCACTTGTAGATGTTGGCTTCCATATGGAAGGAACCATGTCCCGCTTTATCTGTGTGTCCTATTATATGACATAGTCACTTGAACATCCTGGGCCAACACACTAGACTATAAATTCCACTAGAGAAGAATTACATTTAATTTTGTTTGCAACTGTTTTTTTTTTAAAGATTTTATTTATTTATTCATGAGAGACACACACAGAGAAGGCAGAAACATAGGCAGAGGGAGACGCAGGCTCCCTGAGGAGAGCCCAATGTGGGACTTGATCCTGAGATTCTGGGATCACGCCCTGAGCTGAAGGCAGATGCTCAACTGCTGAGCCACCCAGGCGTCCCTACAACGGTTTTTCTCTGGAGCTGAGCACAGTGCCTGGCACATAGTGGGCATTCAGTGTATGTTTGTGGGACAAATGCATGCTTGGGAGCACCCTTGGAAAACTGGGGTTGAATTCTGGTTGCACAGGTCAAAGGAATTTTGGCTTCACCATTCAAATGAATCCATACTAGCTCAGTGTAACTTGTTTTAGCTAGATTTTAGAAGAAAAGTACTTTGCATCTTTTAGAATTTGCTTTCTTTATAGGCAACCCAAAAGAAAGATGTGGGAAGCCTAATTAAGTGCTTACAAAAGCACCTGACATCTTCTGATGGATAAGTGCAAATTGGTACGAACAGAGCTTTATCCTGATGAATAGAGTTTCCTCCATCTAATTCAGCTGAAAGGAATGAACACTGTTTTGTTTTATTAGAGTCTCTTTCTGCCTGCAATGTGTTTTTAAAGGCTGTTTAGCATGGTGGTTAGGAGTGCAGATGCTACAGTCAGACTGCCTAAGTTCATATCCTGGCTACACTATTTACTAGATGTGTGACCTTTCAAAAATGATTGAGCCTTACTCTACTGTAATTTTTTTTATCTAATAGATATAAGAGTTTAAAAATACTACCCACCTCAGAAAGATAATAAGAAGATTAAACGAGTAAAACTGATTAAGTGTGCTTGAAACTCTGAAAGACTGTATATGCACACACACACACACACACACACACACACACTCCCACACACGCACAAATCTATCTGGATCAGAAAAAAAAAAAAAGTACCATCAAACACAGCTATATATAGCTCTATATCCTTATCTGTAATATATAGATCTTGTGCGTGTATTTTCCAGGTAGGGGAATTAGATGAATTCCTATGTTTTCTCAACTTTAAACATAACTGAATAACTGATAAAAATAAAACCCCACTCTGTGGAAAGTCTTAGAGAACAGAATATCCAAATTGTCAGCTTTGGAAGGTTATGAAAGCCTCATGCCATTGCAGAGACATAGCCGGCCTCACGGCTTTAGCAAAAATGAGATGCTAATGAAGAACGCAAAGGGAACGGCTTTAGGGGAAACAAAGGTATAAAGTAGCAGAAATTGCAGACTTGGGGCCTTCCATTTTGTAAATATTTGGATTGGTGGAAATTTGTTAATTGAGGCAATTGATTTCCACCTGAAAATGGTTGCAATATCTAATTCATTAAAGCCTGAAATAACATCCTTTGGGCCAAATGGGGTCATTCCATTCTTAACCTCTTAGTGATATATTAACAGTAGGAAAGCATTTGGGCGCATATCTTAAAAAGTGCCACATTAACAGGAATACATGTTGGAGAGAAATTTAAAAGAACCCAGTCTGCACCCACACTTGGGCTAAGAGGGGAGAAAAGCCCCCGTGGCCTCTAGCCCCTGTCCTCCTCTTCAGCAGTGTTTTAAGGTCTGTGTTTAATATTGCCGAGCCTACTTGAGTGATAAATGTAACTGTATAAAAATTACTTATTACAAGCTGTCATGTTGCCTCACTCACATCGGCTGGGCTGCAGGCATTGTACATAAAACTCGAATCTCTACCTTGACAGCGTCAGCCCCGCTGCCTTTAAAGTAAAATGCTTTCAGTCATGAATACAAAACATAATTTACCTTTTCATAATACTTCAGTTTGAAACGAGTTGGAGAGCTCGTGTTACCATCAGACCTGTACCTGAACAGAGTGGAGAACCAGCGAATTCCAGGCTGTCACCTGAAACGCCCTGCTGCTCCCCGGCTGTCCCTTTGAAGCAAACTTAAGCTGTTAAATTGCGGGGCCTCTAATTTTTAAAAGTTGTATTTATGTTTAATTCCTTTTTGCAACTCTGCAGTGACAACATGTTGTCAGGGTGGATTAGCTCGGTCTCTAAATTGGTGCTGGTGTTGGAATTCCTGGCCGAATGGATGTTTCTCCTCTCCAAGCTCTCCGACCCCTCCTCTGGAGGCTTATTCAGGAGGTCAGACGTGCTCGCTACACACACACACACACACACACACACACACACACACACTCACACACGTTCCTTTAGAGGTGAAGCCCTTACCCATTTGCAGGCACAGACCACAGACCGGGCGCCAAGAGCTCTCTCGGACCAGTAAAACCTTTCAAACCAGTGGCTCAGACCAGTGAGTGAGGCCCGGGCGGCCGGGGGTCGTGGGTTAGCTCCGAATCTCTGCTTAATCGAGCTGCTGACTGCAACCTGCGGGTGTCAGCCGGATGGAAATCGAATGTGAAGGTTCCAAGGAGGCCCCCGCCGCCCCGCTGATCCGTTGTGACTGGTTCTGTGGTCAGTCGTGGTGCACACAGAACGCGAGGCTCCAGCTGCGGGGGTGTCTGCCCACCAGCCGCCCTGCCACATCGGCCCACGTCGCCCCCACCAGAAAGCCCTGGGAACGCAGCGGCACATGCCTCCCGTTAGCCCAATTCCTTTTGACAATGTTCACATTCAGTTAGGGCCCGCAGTGCTTGTACTTGTCAGTTGGGATAAATGGTGAAGAGTGTAGACCCCCCTGCGGAAAGTGACACAGAATGGCCCAAGGGAAGACTTTTCTCTAGGGCCCCTCCAGGCCCCACTCCCAAGCACCTATCCTTGTAAAAGAACTCTTGCATTTGCGACTTCTCCTTCAGGTTGCCGGATCCTAAAATGCTGGAGAAAATACAACTGACCTGCAGGGGCATTCAATATCACGGGCTGTTCTCTTTTTGAAATTTTAGAGCAAGTGAAACTGATTCTGAAGGAAAACTGGCGGGGCAGGGAGAGAGTCTTGCTGCTTAGGTAGGACCGCGCCCCTGAACACTGTTTTTTTTTTAAAATATTTATTTATTTATTTATTTATGATAGTCACAGAGAGAGAGAGAGAGAGAGGCAGAGACACAGGCAGAGGGAGAAGCAGGCTCCATGCACCGGGAGCCCGACGTGGGACTCGATCCCGGGTCTCCAGGATCGCGCCCTGGGCCAAAGGCAGGCGCCAAACCGCTGCGCCACCCAGGGATCCCCCGGACCGCGCCCCTGAAATGCTGGATTTGGATTTTGTAGTTTGCCTCTTCGTGTCTTTGTAACACCTTTCACTAAGGAATTTAAAGCGCTGCACAAACACTGTGGGTCATGTTTAGGAAGCCCCATCTGTGAACGTGGTATTCTTTTTACCAGCACTTGGAAGAGTTTCCAATATGGGGCTCCACACCTCTCTTGTCGGGCTTTTTCTCAGACCTCCCATCCTCCTCCTTTCTCCTCGAGGTACTCTGTTCCTGACTTCATAGCCTACCATTGCCATTCTTGCGTCCAGTTTACCAAAGAGGCACCCCATTGTTCTTCTTTAGGGCTGCCTTCTCTAATGGATGGAAAGGAGTATTTTCTTTATTCTATCTAGTAATGTGGGGCCCATCAAGTAAATCCCAAATTAAAAAGGTAAAGCTTCTTTCCTCTAGTGTTTGTTTGCCTCTTGTTCTATGTACTCATTCAGCCTTAAGAGCCTGGCAATGGACACCTGTAACAAAATGTCACATCATGTGCCACATCGTGTCAGCCATGCCTTATTTCAATAGACCTTTATGTCTTAGTTAAAAATTTTGCCAGTGGACTTCTCTCCTGCTATCTTATTTTTTTCCTATACATTTCCCCCCTACACATTAATACAGTTCTACTTGGGGACTACTGTGTTCTTCTAAGTGTATAGGACCTTTAGATAGTGTCCATTTAATCTTAGAAACATGTAATTTGTTGCTGGGTCTAGATATTTTGTTTTATGTGGAGTTTTGATTGGATCTTAATTGGACATGAATGTGTGCTAACTAATGCTTGGTGATTTTTAGATATTAATTTATTTTTTACAGTGTCTGAAGGTTGAATGGATTCTTACTGGGTTCTGGAATAAAACTGTAGTACGAGGTTGTTGTATCAGATCAGTGGTTGTCAGATTTCCACTTTTTATGTCCCAGTGAAACCACACATTTATTCACTTGCCCATTTACAAGTATTTTATTAATTTCTTCCATATTTACAATAACATTGCAGTAATATTGTAGAATATTACTTTGGAGACCACTTCTAATTGCCCCTGTTCATACACATTGCCTCTGAACCAGGTAAGCTGATTATTTCAAGTACAAATCAATGCATTTAAGTCATTGTCACATGTATACATATGTCAGAGCCCATAGCTCTGTGGGATGCAAATAGGGTCATGGGAATGTAGGGAACACCTATCATTAAGTAAGAACTAATTCAGAATCCACTGTGGGTTTAATACCTCTTACTAAGTGCCAGGAGGCTAAAAGATGGTAGATGGTGGTAAGATAAGTATATATTATTTACTGCCAAATTAAACAATATGTTAATAATACTGTGGAAGTGGGAAGAAGTGAAAGATTGATGGCTCCATAAAAAGGTAAGATGTTGAGTGTAACTCGGAAAAGCAGAGAAGAAGGGAGAAGGGAGGTGCAGCAGATGCAATGTCTTTGAAGCTGAATTCCATGTTTGAAAGACACTGAGGAGATCAACTTGATCAGAGTTGGAATCCTGGGCTGGGAAAAATGGGAGACACACTTGTTAAAAGGGGCTTTGAAAACATATGGCTGGAGAGGAGGTGCCCAGGAGGCTGGATTTATCCTGGAAACTATAGTGAACCAAAGGTCCCTCAGATGGTGCCTGATGAAAGTATGTGTGTGTGTGTGTGTGTGTGTGTGTGTGTGTGTAGGAAGGGAATTAATATTTATTTAGTGCTAATAAGTGCTAACTATAGTTCTGAGTGTTTTAAGCATATTATCTCATTAAACTTCATAACGATGAGGATGAAGTGGTATAATTATCTGAACTAGGTAAAATCATTGCAGTTTTTCTATCAATGCTGAGACCGAGAGAAAACATTCCTTCTCTAAAGCTGTTCAGCAAAAGCAAGTTATAGAACCAGAAGCTGAATCTTAGATTACTTGACATCAGTGTCCAGGGTCCTTGAGGAGACCTTCTGGAGAGATTTGTGACTCATCATTTAAATATTATGGTTCACTAATTTATAAACATGCCAGTTAGAACATATCAGGCAGATATTTGATTTCACACGTCATCTAGTAAGGGCCACTTTAGTATCTATTTGCCAGTTTTAATGTAATGATGGCTGAATAGTCATAGGACAAGGAAAGGAGTGTTGTACTTTAGTTCCAGATAATGTTTCATTTTGACTCTTTTTTTTTTTCATTTCGACTCTTATCTCTTGGCTTTAAAAACCTCTGTATTTTTTCCTTTAATTCTTCATTATTACTTTCTAGTTCATATAGAATGTTCAGGACAGGTAGATTTATATGGAATTATTGTTGTACAGGTTGCTTTCTTTAAATAATGGTGGGCACCATGGCACCCCTGAGTATGTGCCTGGCAGGCCTCGTGGTAGAGGAGGTAGAGGAGACAATTGACCATGAGCCTCAGACTCCGAGCTTTGAAACCTAGAGCTATGTTTGCCCCAAGGCCACACCTCTCAGAGGCTGCCCCTGGCCAAAGACTTGAATGCTGCGGAAATAGGTTCCTGGAAGACCTCAGACTTCCTTGTCAGTGGGCTTTGCCTGAAGGACTTGCCCAGGCTTTTGCCCTGAGTTTCTGAGATGCAGGACAGTCTAGGTTGCTTCCACCCATGAGTCTCTCTTGCCTCTCCTTCCATCACAGGCTGATGCCCATCTTGACCTTCTCTGACTCTCTCCCTATCTCCTTTCTCAGGAATATTTTCTCTAATCAAATCCTTGCATATTTAATCTTGTTGTGGAGTCTGCTTTTCAAAACCAACTAACAGAGGCATATTAAAACTATTCATTTTCTCAAACAACTAAAATGTGGGAAATAAGATAAAATAAACGTAAAATCTATAGAGTAGAATGAAGGTCATGCAAGAATATATTAAAAGATATTTTAGGGTGAAATTTTAGAATTTTTCTTAGTTTGCATATGGATCTCATTATTTTTGGGAAAAATAGATATATAATTATGAAAATATTTTGAGAAAAGACAGATTATATGGTTATGAGATAATAGACATTTGCCTATTTTCAAAAGGCCCTTCTATCTATCTATCTATCTATCTATCTATCTATCTATCTATCTATCTATCTATAAAATGTAATTGTTTGAATATGCATATGACTGATTTGTCTGCTTTTTTATTTACTAAACATTTTCTGTGTATCCACTGCATGGTATCACAATAGTTACAAGTTCCAACTTTGTCATATTATCCTCTTACAGTGAACCTTTTAACTTGTTTCTACCTTCTTTTTCTGTAATTAATATTCTGCTGTGATCTCTCTTAAAATATTTTGGTTATGTTGAAATAGTTCCTGAGCATAAATACCCCAGATAGGCTTTATAGGGCAAAAGGAGATGATAATGTTTATGTCACTTGCTATATTTGCCATTATGCTTTTCCAACAGCATGGCACCATACCAATGGTAAATGAGAGTTCCAAATTCAGTTTCACCTCATCAGCACCAAGTACTGAGCATTACATAGTGTTTGTCTCATCTGTTAAATAACAATAACAAAAAATGCTGTAAAACTTCTTTAATTTGCCCTTATTTATTAGCGAAGATAAACATTTTCAACTGACATAATTCCAAATTAAAAAGGAAAAAGTGCATTTAATTAAGAACAAAGCATTACAGTATATTTGAATGTTGGTGTATTGGATCAGTTGTTATTTAAGCAAGGATAAGAACTTTTTGTCTTTCATTATAGGAATAGTTGCTTTGTGCTTTTGAAGGAATGTTTCTTCCCTTGAGTGTCAAGCAGCTATTCCTTTTTATTTCTATCACATCAAGACAAAATGACAGCCACATTTTATTTTTTCTTATTTTTGTTTTTAAAAATACTTTTTTATTTATTCATGAGAGACACAGAGAGAGAGAGAGGCAGTGACACAGGCAGAGGGAGAAGCAGGCTCCTCACAGGAAGCCCAGTGTGGGACTCGATCCCAGATCCCAGATCCCAGGATCACGCCCTGAACCAAAGGCAGATGCTCAGCCACTGAGCCACTCAGGCGTCCTGATAGCCACATTTTATACCAACAGATAGAACACATGAACATTGTAGATAACTTTATTTGGTATCATTTGTTTATCAGCTTTTACCCCAGGTAAATAATAACAGAAATCAGAAAACCACTTAGAGGTTATGTAATGGAATTTCATCCTTTCTCATGTATATTCACATTTCCAGGACCAAACAAGAACATGTGTGCAGATCCGCCCCCTCTGAAGGGAGGGCAGGCAAGATAAAATTCCCTGTAGGCATTTGAGACTCATTTCTCTCCAACACATAATGCCTTCTTCCACAGAGCTGTTAGTTCATTTGTTTGGGGACCTGGAAGGTCATTTCTACCTTTTTTTTTTGTTGAGTATGGAAAAGCACTGGAGGAAAATTAGGGATGGGACAGTTTTGGACTGTCCTTCTGGAAAAGTCTACCTGGGATCTTCCTGGAATTTTTTTTTTTAAAGGAACATGTCCCATTGCTGTCACTGCTTCTAAAATAAATTTTCCCAAACTATCCAATGTATTAATTGGGCAACTGACATATGAAATATGTCTTTCCAAAAACATACAATCATTGAGAAAATTATATAATCACTGAAATGTTTCCCTAGGACAGAAGTTATGGCACCTTCCACTGTTCTGTGAAAGTATTTTGCATATACTTTTATTATTTCATACTATCTCATTGTATTTTTAGTTATATTTTTATGTGCCTAACTCTTCTTAATAGAATAAAAGCTCTCAGTAGCAATGTCTTGGTTATTGTTTTATTGCATGAAACTTATAATAAACTAATATTCAGAAGATGCATCCCATATGGCAGAAGAAGCAGTTTATACCATTTAATCCTTACAACAACACAATGAAATAGGTACTATTACTATCTCTATTTTACTGATGAGGAAATTGAGACTTGAGTAGGTTAAGAAGTTTGCCTGGGATGCACTGTCATTTAGTGGCAGAGCTAGGATTCAAATCAGATCTAACTCTAGAGTCTTTATTTAGTCTTTAATACAACAGAATATGGCGTTTACGGGCTGCTGCTGCTGCTCCTGATTTGTAGAAAATAAGTGACCAAGTGTGTGGGAAAACTTTGTGTTTGGGATTTTTTGGAATGTTCAAATCATCACAGTATTTATATAGGGGGAATAAAGTATACTGCTTCTACCACCATATAGAAATTGAACTTATTTATGTAAGGGTGCGTATTCCAATGTCAAATTTTAATGCTTATCCTCATAAGACAGGGTCATGTAGTAGAAAGAACAAGACCTTAGAATGAGTCTAACCTGGGCTTTAATGCTCATCCCATAACTTTATAGTTATGTCATCTTTCACAAAATGCGTAACTTAGTAGAGCCTCAGGTTTTTTCATCCAAAAAATAAAGATATAATACCAACCTTGTGGCTTTTATGAAAATCAAATAAAATAATGAATCTTAGATGGTAAAATCTCGTGAGTGGTATGGTGTCTGTATTTTTCAGCGCTATGTACCCAGAGGTGTAGCTCATACTTTCACATAGTGTTGGGGACATAGTTGGTCCTCAGTATATATTAGCTGGATAAATGAAAGGTTGAACACACATTGCATCTGGCATAGAGAAAATGCTCAATTTATGTTATTTTTTCCCTCAGACATCTTTATTTAGTTTTTTAAAGATTTATTTATTAATTTTAGGGAAAGTGAGACAGAATGTGCATGTGGCAGGGGGAGGGACAGAGGAAGAGGGAGAGAGAATCTTAAGCAGACTCTGTTGAGCATGGAGCCCAATGTGGGGCTTGATCTCATGACCCTGAGATCACAACCTAAGCCAAAATCAAGAGTAAGACACTGAACTGACTACACCACCCAGGGGTCCCTCGAACTCTTTCTTTTTATTAAATTGTTATGTTGTATACCTCAAACTAATATTATATGTCAAGTATACCTCAATTAAAAAAAAAAACCTCTTTATTTTTGCTTTCACCTTTGTTTAGCATTGTCTTATTAAAATTGTTTTCTTGGGATCCCTGGGTGGCGCAGCGGTTTAGCGCCTGCCTTTGGCCCAGGGCGCGATCCTGGAGACCCGGGATCGAATCCCATGTCGGGCTCCCGGTGCATGGAGCCTGCTTCTCCCTCTGCCTGTGTCTCTGCTTCTCTCTCTCTCACTGTGTGCCTATCATAAATAAATAAAATTAAAAAAAAAAATTTAAAAAAAAATAAAATAAAATTGTTTTCTTGATTTTTGGGGCAGCACGTCTCCTTCAAAACTTCTTTAATGATTTTGCTGGACTCATGAAGTTTATCTTTGACTCTTGTCTTTTCTCACCCTACTTGCATTCCTCAGTAGGACTCAATTACTGATTAAATGTGAGTAGTAAAGAAAAGAAATCAAGAAGGGATCTTGAGTTCCAGTCCTGGTTGCTTGCGTGAATGGGGGTCAGTACTATCAGTCACAGACAGAAGAGGTGTGGGGTTGTACAAAAATTAGCATAGACTAGGTATGGTGTGAACAGGGCTGGATGAAGGAACTTAAAATATAAAGAAAAGGAAATTGTGGATAAAGAAGACATTTAGAGAACCAACAGGATTGGATAATTAATTAGGTTAGAGGTTGGAAAGCAAAGAAGAATTTCTTGATAGGGTAACTAGAAGAGTAGTGGTATGTCAAGAGAAATAGAAAAAAATAGAAGATATTTGGTTTTGGGAAAACATTGATGAAATACTGTTTTACGTGTTTGATAACAAGAGTAATTATGAGAGGAGCCATTTTTACACTGGGTAGAAGTACAGTGATTCATGTAAAGGCTACTGAGATGTTTTTTCTAAGTAAATGTTTCTAGAATGTTTGCTTTTTGTTTTCATGTCTAGTTTTATGATTTTACTGCAACAGTTCAGTGTTCTTTATTATTTCTATTGTCAGCTTCTATTAATGAATCTGTTTTTATACTATTTATTGATTATATTACTATGTACCAGGCACTATATAAAATGTTTTCATGCATTAACTTGTTTAATCTTCAGAAATATCCTATATGGTAGATGAGTGTAGACATCTCTTGCTTTGCGCTCATTTCCAGTAAGACTTTTCTCACTTTTCTATAAGCTGTCACCTGCTTTGACCTCAGAGTCCAAAATTCTAGTGGGCTCATGACACTTTAAGCTTTAGGTTGCACCTTACTCAAAGCCTACTCACTGCCTGGTTCTGAAACCACCTCTATATTTTAGATTTTTGTTATAACATTATCAAATATGTGTTGGTTACATATTGCTGTATAACAAATTACCCCATGCCTTAGTGGTTGGAAAACAACACATTTTTCTCACAGTTTCTGAGAATCAAGAATCACAGAGTGGCTTAGCTGAGTGGTTCTGTGTCAAAATCCCCCACAAACTGCAAAATGTTGGCCAAGGATATAATCATCCTGGGGTTCAAGTGAGGAAAAGCCACTTCCAAGCATACTTGTATAGCTATTGGTAGGAAGAAGATCCACTTCTAAGCTCACTTAGTGGTTGATAGGTTTCCTGTCCCTGCTGCCTGTTGGTGGGAGACATGAGTACCTTGCTACATTGGCTTCCCCATAAGGCTGCTGTTTCCCCCCAAAATGAGGGATATGATAGAGAAAGATGTGGTAGAGAACCTACAAAATGGCAATTATAACCCAATTTCAAGGTGACATTCTATTGCTTCTGACGTATGCCACTCCTTAAAAGTGAATAACTGACTCTGGCCCACATCCAAGAGGATGGGATTCTACAGGGGCATGAATACCAATGAGGCAGGCGTCTCTGGGGGTTATCTTAAGGGCTTCCTACTACAAGGAGAAAACTGAAGCCCAGAGAGGGAAGTAACTTGTGGCTAAATCATATAATGAGTGTGTCTGACTCTAGTCCTGGCTCTTGGCAGCTATGGTATACTGTTGCCATAACTATGTTGTGCACTGGGAAACCAGTAACCTACTTGCTAAAGAAATACAAAAAATGTTAATAATAGGCCCTCTTGAATATTTCTCTTATGGAGCTAAGTATGTCAGGTTACTGTAAAGAGGTTCAGAAAGATTTTTCTTGTTTGTTTTATGTCAGGTTATTACAGAGACTTTCAAATAGTTTTGTTGTTGTTCTTTTTATTTACTTTGGCTTATATTTGAGTAGAATTTCAGATGTTAGATTTCTAGATAAATGTGATATTGCTATAGTTTTAAAACAGAGAACAAAAAAACACCAAGCCATTTATTCCTATTGATTCACTTTAGGATTCTAAGCATAATGAGAGGAAGACTATGAATCCATGAAAATACCCCAAAGAGGCAAAGACAAGATCTAAGGCAGATAGATGCCACTATTCTACCTTAAACTTTAAAATCCTAGTTGAATAATATGTATAAGAGGGAGGAGGAAAAAGTGCAAATTAATGAACCTGAATGTCTGCTTTTAAAAAAACTTTTAGCAAGACACCTGGGTGGCTCAGCAGTTAAGCATCTGTCTGCCTTTGGCTCAGGGCGTGATCCTGGAGTCCCGGGATTGAGTCCCACATCAGGCTCCCCACAGGGAGCCTGCTTCTTCCTCTGCCTGTGTCTCTGCCTCTCTCTGTGTGTCTCTCGTGAATAAATAAATAAAATCTTCAAAAAATAAAAAACTTTTAGCAATATATAATGTAATAGCAAGTAGCATGTATCTGTCAAAATTAAATTTAATTCCTTTAGAAAGTCTTGCTTACTGATGGAGTGACTGAGTGACGGGCCCTAAGGAGGGCACTTGATGGGATGTGCACTGAGTATTATACTATATGTTGGCAAATTGAATTTAAATAAATACTTTTTAAAAAGAGAAAGTTTTGCTTACTATTGAACAATTTGATTATGTTCAGGTAGAAACTTTGATCAGCTCCCATGACAAGAAGCTCATGTGATACAATTTAGTTGGTAGGACCTGGACAGATACCCATCACTGTGTCCCCAGAGCTCTTCTGTACAAGGCAGATGATGCCTTTTCAAGGTGAAGTAGGGAGGCAGTCTCTAATTTCTCCAACATGTAACAGAGCTTTGCATATATGCAGCAGTTAAGAACCCTCAAATGATTTTAAAATAGTTTCAAGTTTTCAGGACAGGATAAGTATTCATACTTCTTTATTTCTAGGTATTTCTCTTACTCTATGAGTACATCAACACTCTTAAGGGGCTCTGTGGATAAAGGAAGTTTTATGGAATAAAGCTGTGAATAAGGTTGTGAAGTGCAGAGCAATCTATTTTATTTTTTTTAAAGATTTTATTTATTTATTCATGAGAGACACAGAGAGAGATGCAGAGGGAGAAGCAGGCTCCATGCAGGGAGCCCGATGCAGGACTCGATCCTAGGTCTCCAGGATCATGGCTGAAGGCAGCGCTAAACCACTGAGCCACCCGGGCTGCCTGAGAAATCTGTTTATGTTTGATTATAGTCATAAGCCAACAAAAACAAGAGAGTGGACTTGTACTGTGGTTGTGAACCCACAGTCCCTCTCAGGAAGTGTTGCCTCCCAGGAAACTTTTCTCTAGGCTGTGCCATGAGGGGGTGAACTTGCTACTTGCCTTGTCCCCTTTTACCTTACTGTCTTTACGGCAGGCTTCCCACCAAGCAAACCATCCTCTGATCCTAGAAGAAGAGCAATCTCATTTTCCTCCCTGGTTTTCTCCTTCGACGCTGGCAATCAGGATTTGGGAGGCTGTGTTCTACCTTCTTTGCCCAATAGCATAATTGAAGTGACAGAATCATGTATAACTTCTCATCAGTTTCAGATCTCATCTGTGTGTGATCTGCACACAGATCACGGAGAAAAAAAATGATGAATAAACAACAAAATATTGTAAAATGTGACAAATGCTTGCAGACCTGTTCAAATGCTAAGGAAGTGCACACAAAAGGTAATGATTCAACATGAGAGAATGTGCTGGGTATCCTGTTTTTGCCCCCCTCAAATCTACTCATCATTCTTCTCCCCTTGCTCTGTGCACTTAGAAGTGACAGCTGACTTTCATGGGTGTCACAGTAGGCTTTTCTGGGCCTCTTATTTCTCCTTGAGTTTGCCCAGTGGGAGGCATCAGCCTGGTGCAAGGTGAGGGAGGTCAAGAGATTTATTCCCTTGGCTCCTGCCCTGATGGGCCACAGTTTGCTATCGGCTGCATTTTTTTTTTTTTTTTAACCAGCGTTTAACTTTTAGCTCTTTTCTACAGCTATACTCTCAACTGAGTTCCAGTAATGGCTCCCACCTCTTGCCTGGCAGGGTTTCCCAAGGTTGCTAGCCTTCATGGACTTCACCTTCCTTGCTAGTTTCTTTTAACTTTGCTGGCACCCTTATTACATTCTCCTTAATTACCCCTTCTGAGTGGGTCGTCCCCTTCCTGCTGGGTTCCTGTTTCTAAACTGACTACATAAATGAAAAGAATGAATCACTGCAAAACAGGATACCAACTACAGCAGCTTCTCTAGCCTGGAGAGACATCTGGGCAAAGAGCGCTGTGTCTTTTTAAAGTCATTTCTGAGAGGAGTTTCGAACTTTTACAGGATAGACCTAATATATACATGGCTACATGGCATGCTCCAGATCCTACATTGAATTGTTGGCTTCCTATTCATTTGTTTGTGGATTGTCTCACCAAGAGGGAGAAGGATAATTAAAAACAAATGAAACAAAGCAACTGTATATGTCACCTACTGGCATGGGTGCCAGATTTAGCAAAAAAACAAAAAAACAAGACAGGATTCCCAGTTGAATATGAATTTCAGGTGGACAATGAAGACTTTTTAAGTATGCTTTATTGAAATATTTGGATGTGGACACATTTATACTGCATTTTATCTGGCAATTGTGCCTATAGGGGCTTTTACATAGTAAGGACTTGATAAATGTTTCTTGATCGATAGATTTAGATGTTACAAGAAACAAAGATCCTCCAAAATAATCAGGCACTGGCTAAGGATTGCTGTAGGCAGAATGTGTCAGAAATCATCAGGCATCCCTGAGGCCACACACTCAGACTCCCCTGGCTCCCTTGGTCCTGACATCCTTCGTATCATCAAGATGTATCTGTATCTTGGTTACTCCAGGCTATGTATCTGCTTGAGAGGCTGTAGAGAAGGGTAAAGAAGGTATGGTTTGGATAGAAGCAGATTCAAATTCTAACAGTGGTAATAGTGGTGAGACCTTGGGTAAATCATTTAAGCTCCTCAAGTCTCAGTCTCCTAAACCAGGCAATGGCAATGGATAATGACTTATTGCCATGTGGATTAACATTAGGGCTGTTGAGTGTTGAGTGCCTAGTACAGTGCCTAGAACATAGCATTATGTGAGAACTAAAATACAGTGTCCTTGTAATTATACCAGGTGATGGGTGAGACATAGAAAGACTTCTTAGTAATGTAATGTATCTACGCAGGGAATCTGGGAAAATGTCTTACAAATTTAGGCTAGTGCCGGAAATATCAAACACTATAATCCATCCCAGAAAAGTTTTTTTTTTTATGGTAACAGTCTTTTGATTTTGAGGGGGCATAGAGATCATACCAACTCAACATGATGCTATCTCTTGACTGAGGAACCACCTTTGGAGTAGAGAAATGATGTATAGAAGTGAAAATTGGACCTTTTGATGTACCTTTTAATCTTATGATTGTATCATTATAAAACTTGATTGTAGAATTTTAGCCAACTCTGACAACATCAGCTATCAAAGAAGCATTTTCAAACATGAATCTAGGTCTGGTATGTTCGCTAAGAGAGCAGTTAATTTTTATGAACATAATATTGCTTCAAGCTTTCTTTTAAGCATGATGTCTTTAAGAATATTCTCTACGAGAACCTCCTCAAACATGTACATTTACAAAAATCCATTTTACCTGCAAATCTTGCCAAATATCTATCACTTCTGTAAATTGCTCTATTTTTGTACCCAGAAAGGAATTTGGCTTCATCTCAAAATTTGAAAATCATTTAAGTAAAATAGTAAGTCATTACAATAATTCTTTAAGCTTTCAATTAATGTGTGGTTCAATTTGACAGAATGAGATAGAGGAATTTCATTTTATAGGTTTGCTTGTTGGGGAAAAGCTAACACAGAGATGATAAAAGATGGTTTAAAAGGATTAGAAAAAACCAAACCCTTTGAGGATGCAGTTCATACCTTTATGTATAGAAACATTTCCTAATCCCTATTATATTTTAAAAGAATTTGCCTTGCATAGAGAAGTACCAGATACATAGCATAATTCTATAAATGACTTATAGGAAAAGTCAGTAGTTGGAGAATCAACACACCAAGCTTAGTTTTGGCTCATGTCTGTGACTAAACATATTAAGTCTCAGTTTCTCAAGAGATGTTGGACTGGATCTTTTCTCCAAGCTGTTTCTTGACATTAAGATTCTATACTGTGTATTTGTCCCACATAGACAAATGATTACTTCAAAAGCCCAAATTAACTGCTGTTAACAAGCATCCTCAGAACTAGACAAGATGAAGCCAAGAGACAACAATATCTGAGGCTGTCCAACCTCATCAGAAGTTGTCCCTTTGGTTCTCTTAAGTCTCCATAACTCCTCCACAATATCGCTTCATGCCATTGGGTCCACATATTCCTGTGTCAGTGATATATATTCTATGAAGATGGTGTTGAGGGACTCAGACCTGGTGAGTTCTGATGTTATTTTAGGCTAAAGAGAGAGGCCCAGAAATAAGGCAGCTAGTGACAGATCTAATGAAGTCAATTGCATGGCTTTCTGAGAGGCCAAGCAAAGGCAAGTTTGTAAAACCCTGGTTTTGCTCGGCGGTCTTCATCTTTCATTTCCATATAAATTCGATAACAGGCTCAAAGCACCAGCAGAAACAGTGCAGTGAACAAAATCCTTTCACAGAGATCATTTCTTGAATTTTGTGAAGCAGCAGCAGCAGCTGTTTAAAGCAGCATGTATGTCATTTTCCAGGAGAAAATTGAACTGAAGAAATGCACTTTTCCATTGGTGTTATCATCCTAAATTCTAGATATCTTCATAGATATATTGTAGCTAGAGCCCAAATATTTGTATTCCAAATGAGCTTTTAAAAGATTCAATCCTTGTTATCCCAAACCAAAATTTCAATAAAAACAGTTTGGACTAGCTAGCATGATTTTATGGTTGATATCACTAGAGACCCAATATAAAACTTGAGGAATATGTTTTGCAAGAGAATTATATCTCTTTCCACATATTACCATTTTAAAAGCCTAGCACTTCAATATTTTTTCTCAGTCATCATGGTGGCAAATTGCTTACATGAATAACTGTCCAACTGAAATGAATAATCACTAGGAAAGAGAACACGAATAGTCAATTTAGAATATATCAGCATGTCTCTTTCTCTTTGGTGCCATAGAACAAGAACAACAATTAAAACAACAAAAACAACACCTGGTTCCCATTTAAAAAAGAAAAATTGGACTGAATATTTGCAATGCTGACCCCCTGAGACAGTAAGGTGAATAAGAGGTGTTTGTTTGTGAGTGATGCAACCAATTTTCAGAGAAATGCAATGTTTGTTAATAAGGGCAAATTGTATTTTAACCTGTTCATAGGCTGGATTTGGAAGTTTTGAAGTGCCATTAGTCACATCCTGCTGTGATGGATTTGGAAACGGGGGTGCCTTGGGGCCCACACACAGCCCCAAGGACACAGGGGTCTAGGTCTTCATTTCCAACCCTGCCTTTCCTCTCGGGAGCCAACGGTAACCAAGGAGCCAAGGACCATGTTAGGATGCTATGGGCTTTTTAGGAATTGACAGTGCCTATCTGAGTTGGCTTTAAAATTACCAAATAAAAGCATTAAACGCTAAAACTAATATTAAAATATTTAAATTTAAATGAAAATATTTAAAAATATGAAATAAAAAATTATTTATTGTAAAATAAGACTGGTAAACACTCAAAAATAACACTGGGAAGTACCATTAAAATAGCAACACCATTTCTCCCCTTTAAAATAATTTATCATTTTTAAGAATAGCTTCTTCCCCTCTATGAGTGCTATGTATCGTGTGTTACTAGTGAGAACTTTGAAATGAAACTATCAGTCATTCTACTTTGAAATTAACTTAAATGCAGCACCTGTCTAAGTGTCAGGTGTGTGCTTGGTGAGTGGCTTGTGAAGCCGCTTCTTTGTCTGTCTTCTGTCTTAACGTGTCAACTCCCTGGGGGCAGACACATCGTCTTCAACTTCCCTATTACCAGATAAGTAGATAGCAAATGCTAAAAAGATGGGCTGACATATGTTGGCCATTAAGAAAATTAAAATAAAAAGGTTGCTTTATTGTTTAACAGTTACAGAGTTTCAGTTTTGCAAGATGAAAAAGTTCTGGAGATGCATAATGGTGGTGGTTGTGTAACAACACCGACATACTTCATGCCTTAGACCCGTGCACTTAACAGTGGTTAAAAGGGTAAATTTTGTGTTAAGAATACTTTAACACAAAATGGTGGAGGTATTAAAGAGGAGGGAAAATGGTAAAAAGGAAACAGACTTATTTTCATGTTTCAGGTCACAATTGTAGATTCTTTTCTCTTTTCCTGTTTTTTTTTTTTTCTTTGCTAACATCAAAGTGACTGATCACTAAGCAGCGGGGCTGTTAAGATCTGTCATCACATATAGCCTGAAAATGTTTCCTTTCAAGTGTTTTTGATTGAATTGAAAGTTTCTTATTTTCTTATCTGATTTGATACGAAAAAATGGAGAGGAGAGGAGAGAGAAAAGAGGAGAGGGAAAAGAAGAGGACTAAGATTTTATTAATTGTAAGATTACCTCATCTATGCTGGAGCATATACCACTAATAGAGATGCTTGACTCACTGATCTACTATCTGTACCATTGCTGAGACCAACTTCATCTTTCTGAAATCACTCTGGAGTCATGTCTAGCTCCTAGTACTCTTTTTCAGATGAGGAGGTAGGTGCCAGGAAGTTCTGAACTGACAAGAGAATGTGACCAGATAATGGGAGGCAGAACCAATGGAATTAATGGAATTTAGAAATGAATATTCTTAGATCCAGAAAAAGGAAAGGAAAAAAAAAAACCCTCTTATATCTCCAGTGACAAAACTAACTTTCCAAGATGGCGAATCTGTCATATAGTAACTATTCTGCAAAAACTACTGTGGTATATGTTAACATTCTCCTTGTGTATTTGAAAGGCAATAGTTACATACATTTAATTTGCATATCTGGATCTATTCATATAACTGTGCATGGGAGAATAGATTAATATTCAAGCACATTTCCCCAAAAATTTATTTAGTATTGGAATATAAAATTTTGGCATGTTAAAATATAAAAGATGAGAGACACCTGGGTGGCTCGGTGGTTGAGCATCTGTCTTTGGCTCAGGGAGTGATCTTGGAGTCCTGGGATCGAGTCCCACGCACATCGAGCTCCCTGCAGGGAAATTGCTTCTCCTTCTGCCTATGTCTCTGCCTCTCTCTCTGTGTCACTCATGAAGAATATAAATAAAATCTTTAAAAAATATATAAAAGATGATTTTATGCATTTTTGAAACTGTGGGAATGAAGTAAAATAATAACACATTAATATATTAGCTTATAATGAAAGAGGAAAGCTGGTTTTGAATAATTTGAGTTTTTTTGTTAAAGTCAAATGTTGAAATAATTAGGTTTGTTTCTTTTGTGAAAAAATGCAATTAAGTCGGGTAGCCTTGGTGGCTCAGCGGTTTAGTGCTGCCTTCAGCCCAGGAAGTGATCCTGGAGACCCGGAATTGAGTCCCACATCGGGCTCCCTGCGTGGAGCCTGCTTCTCCCTCTGCCTGTGTCTCTACCTCTGTGTGTGTGTGTCTCTCATGAATAAATAAATAAATCTTTTTAAAAAATGCAATTAAGGGAATGTCCTCCAATAATTGTCAAATATATGAAGTAAATGTATTTGACAACCTATTATTTGGTGTTCAAGTTGGTGGTATGCCTGAAGTATATCATATAAACCACTCAGTAAATGCAAATTTAGGTAAGATTCTTAAGAATATATATTTCTTCCTGTCTTCTTATACGGTATAAATGACAAATAATTTTATAGAATAAAAGCACTGGAATGAATGGCTAGAAACTGGACATTCTTCCTTGAAGGCAGTTTTTGACTTGAATGTGTACCGTCGCAGGTGACAGGCACCATGTGATCATGGTATCCTGACTTACTTGACAGTCCTCTTTAATCAAAAGTTTAGTGCAAAATAAAGCAGAAGGTACTATTCCCTAGATACAAGAACAGACATGCTGAGTTCATTTCATAACCACTTGCTCGTCACTGATTTTAAATGATATAGTTAATATTCAGTTTTTTTGTCTCTCTGTACCTTTAAAAAAGCTTAAAACATACCTATTGCTTAAAAGTATGGACCCATTTACAGGAATATCAAAATAACAGATATGTGGCATAGTTAAGTGGCACTTGACCTCAAAATAGAAGTAGCATCTAGGCCTTTCCCATCAAGACATAGAAAACCAGAAAATGACAATTTTGGCTCTGCCTTGTATACTTAGGGGTGAAAGGAAAGATAAATCTGGGATTGTGACTGGATGTAAATTTGCACTCACTGGCAAGAAAACACCGGACATCTTACAAAACCATGAGTGAATGATAGACAACATTCTAAAGACACCCAGATTAAAGGAAAGTACCGTAGGTTCTTTCCTCCATTCTGCCAGAAATCATCTGCTACATCCATTATATTAAGCATCTTATAATTAGGTAGTAGTGCCGGAGGTGTTGATATAGGAAATTTCATGGCAAGGTACACACAAGGGCAACATTTTCCATATTAAGACAAAATAGCTATTTATTTTGAAATCACCAATTTCGAAGCCTCAAACTCTAAAACTTTGTTTTCCTTCTTGTTTCATTTGGTCTTCCCAACATCTCTATAAGGTTGCCATTATTACCCCATTTTGATAGAAAAGAGTAAGAGGTTCACTGAGTTGTCCAGGCTCCTCAGTTAGCAGGGGACAGAGCTGGGATTTGGACCTAGGCGATCCGGCTCTGGAGCCAGCCCCCAGCCCACTATACCACTGATGCTCTTCTCTGCCTCTCAGAAGGGCCTTCCCATACCATAGCATCAGAAGACCTCAGCTTTCAGGGAAGCTTCAGTTCTTAAAGAAAACTCAGTCCTTCATGTTCAGGTGAAAATGCCATTCCCTTCATTCTAGTTTTATTGAGATATAATTGACATAGAACACTGTATAAGTAAAGTGATTTGACTTACATTTACTGTGAAATAATTACTGCAATAAGTTTAGTTAACCTTCCATTATTTTGTATAGCTACAAAGAAAAGAAAAAAATGTATTTTTTTCTTGTGATGAGAATTCATAAGATCTACTCTCCTAACAACTTTCCTGTATGTTATGCAGCAGTGTCAGCTGGGGTCATTATGTTGTACATTCCATCACTGATACTTATTTATCTTATAACTGGAGGTTTATACCTTTTTACCACCTTAATCCAGTTTACCTTCCCTCCATTCCCTGTCTCAAGTCTGATCTCGGGAACTGGATCATCTGATCTCTTTTTCTATGAGTCTTCCCATTCCCTTTGCTTGCTTGCTTAGATTCCACATATAAATAAGATCATATAGTATTTGTTTTTCTGGGTCTGTCCTATTTCATTTAGCATAATGCCTTCAAGGACCATCCAAGTTGTTGCAAATGGCAGGATTCCCATATTTTTGTGACTAATATTTATTTTTCCTTTTTAAAAATATTTTATTTATTTATTTATTTATTTATTTATTTATTTATTTATTTATTTATAAGAGACACAGAGGGAGAGGCAGAGACATAGGCAGAGGGAGAAGCAAGCTCTCTGTGAGGAGCCCAGTGTGGGACCCAATCCCAGCACCCTGGGATCATGACCTGAACCAAAGGCAGACATTCAACCACTGAGCCACCCAGTCACCCCGACTGAGTGGTATTTCATTGTGTGTGTGATTCTATATATCTATATCTATATCTGTATATCAATCACAGCTTCTTTTTCCATTCCTCCATTGAGGGACACTTACATTGTTAACATGTCTTGGCTATTGTAAATAATGCTGCTATGAACATGAGGTGCAGATACCTCTGAAATAGTGTTTTCATTTCCTTTGGATAAATACCTAGAAATGGAGTGACTAGATCATAGGATAGTTCTGTTTTTAATTCGTTGAGGAACCTTCATATTGCTTTCCATAGTAGCTGTACCACTTTATGTGCCCACAAGCAGGCCCAAGGGTTTCCTTTTATCCATATACTTTCTAGCACTTTTATCTCTTGTCTTTTGATGATAGTCATAGAATACCATTCTGAAAACTAAAACAAAGGTGACTTTTTTACCAGAAAAATGTACTGAAGACCTGGTAGCTAGTGGACATCCCAGTCCAGGTCCCAGGCATCAGCAGAAGAATCTGTGAGGCTACAACAGATGTGCCATGTTGAAGACTCCCCTCCACATGGGCAGGTGCCAGAGGAACAAGTGGAAGAACAGATCAGCCCAGCATGGGCCACTTGTAGTGAAAGAAATTGGCAAATCCACTTATAGGCCTTCCAGGTAGGAAGGCACTATAAAACTGTCTTAGAACTCATTACATATGGTAAATATGGTTCTTACATATGGTAAATATAGTTAGGAACTTGATATCTATTGAAAAGTATGGGGCCACTCATTTTCCACAAATCCTCCACCTGACTCCATAAGTGTGGTAACATCAGTGTCAGTGTCAGGCCAGGTAAATATCATCTTGTTAGCTATTTGAATCATTTTTGTGTCCTATTAAATATGTCATGTCTTTGAGTCTCAGTTTCTTGACCCCTATAATGCAGGAGTTCAAGCATATAAACCTTAAAAAGCCCTTTTAACCATAAAATTGTGGGTTCCAAAGAGTAGTGGGGAATTATAACCTCTTCATGTTGTCTGAAATAGCTCTTCTCTCTTGGATGTCTATATCAATTTAGAATTCTTTACCTCAAGTCCCACAAAATGAAGTTTAGTTGCATAAGTGTATCCATTCACATTCCATGTTTGATGGTCATGGTGACAAAGGGTAATTTTCCCGGCTAATCTCCTCTTCAGCTGATAGTGTGGGAGGCTAGACCCTCACTTAAGGAGGAAGATGCCCTTAGGTGTAATTCACTTCAGGCAGAAGTGAATTACACCTAAGGCACTTCTCCCAGAGCCACCCTTCACCTCAGGAAGAGAAAGTGCATGGGCGCTCTCAGTGTCTTGAAACAGTGGTGGCTACTGCCTAGCAGGAGTTAGCTGCCCATAAGTCCTGATGGGTGGTATAGCACTAGTATGTTGTGGCTTTTGGTCAATGCTAACTGGCCATGACGGTGATAATTGCATATGACTCGAAGCCTGAGGAGTGCCGAGAAATGTGTGATTTCTATATAATAATGGATAATTGAATATTGCTCCTTTCTGTTTCACAGCCTTATGAACACCAGATCTGGCAGATTCGAGGCAAGGCCTATAAGTGGATTTGCCAATTTCTTTCACTACAAGTGGCCCATGCTGGGCTGATCTGTTCTTCCACTTGTTCCTCTGGCACCTGCCCATGTGGAGGGGAGTCTTCAACATGGCACATCTGTTGTAGCCTCACAGATTCTTCTGCTGTTTCAGATTTGTGTGTGATGAAGAGTCCTTTTGTATGGAAATCATCGAGCCTCAACCACACAGTTCAGCAATTTTGCTGAAAGGAGCACAGTCTTGGCTGCACTTGGTGAATCAGGATGACATTAGCAATCTTGCCTTGTTTCTGCTTTGCAGAAGGAGTAATCACAGCTTCTATCCTCAGCTTGTGCTGTGGCCATAAGGATAAGTCATATGGTTTTCATGCTTGAGCTGTATTGGGTTGTATCTATTTGACATCACTTTCTTTGTAACTCTTATACGAAGAAAGATTGTGCTTTATCTGCAGTAACACAAAACTTTGAAACTATATAGCTCTACATTTTCCATGTAGTCACCAGTTGCAATTAAGGCAAGGAGAATGTTTTTGATGAAAAGAAAAAACAATACTTGTTTGGTTCCTCAGTTCTTTGAGTTATTTGTTGGCTCATCTTCTTTTATCCAATTTCTTTATCCTGTATTTGTCTGAGTTTGTCAATTGCTATTCGCCATCTGCGCAGAGGACTAACAACCTTTTCTTGATGGAACCTATTCTGATCTTCACCGTACTGTGGAAAAGGCAACATTTTGCAGTCTTTACTGGCATTGTTAGCCAGCCCTAAGCCTAGAACTGGAGGAAATTCTAGTTTGTCCTTTGAGCTTCCTTGGTCCCCTGTGGTTGTGCTGGAGCAACTGCACACTTTGGGGCTCTTCATTTGTATTTCTGACTCAGACTGACAGGTTGATGCCTTCTTGAAGATAGAGATCACAGATTACTCTTGTTTTAAAATTCCATTACCCATGGCATTGTGCTTGTTTGAGTGGATGGATGAATGAATTGATGAATGAATGAATGGGAAGTTGAGGTCTGATATTTGATGTTGATGTTGTTCATAAATGATGGTTTTAGGTAGATAGCTGAATAATCTGAAGGGGTGTTTCTATAGCTCTTAAGATGCTAAAAATCTACTTGTTTGCTTTTTTAAAAAAAGATTTTATTTATTTATTCATGAGACACACAGAGAGAAGCAGAGACATAGCAGAGGGAGAAACAGGCTCATTGCAGGGAACCCAATGTGGGATGCGATCCTGAAACCCTGGGATCATGCCCTAGGCCAAAGGCAGACGCTCAACCGCTGAGCCACCCAGGTGTCCCAAAAATATATACTTGTTGTGTCACTTATTCTGAAACTCCCAAGTTGTCTCCATCCATCACACCTGTGTTAACTTTGTTCAACTCTGCTAAGGCCAGAGTTCTTGAATAGCCACCATTAAATTCCTGATACCGCCATTCACTCCAACCCAACTGACCATCTCTTCATGGAGAGTCTCTCATTCCTCTTCTAAGTTACACCTCTGAACTGCTTCTCAAAGCTTCTTTCAAAGGACTCTGTTCCTTCACCTCCATGAATGTTGGTTTTTCTAAATATTCAGTCTCTGTCTCTTTTCCCTCAAAAATTTTTTTCCCTCTCTTTGGGCATCATCTATCATCCATCAACTCTAGAACCATCTGTGTGTGTCGATCCTTTTCATGGTCCACGTTCACATTTCCAATTGGTCATTCTACATTCTTAGTTTGGTGTTTACCAGCATTTCAAACTTTTCCATTGGGGAAGTCCTGCAGATTCTGTTCCCTGCCTATGTCTGCTCAACTTGCTCTCCCCATTTCATAATACAGCAACCACTTTAGTTCTACTTCTCACATTCCCCTCAGCCGTTTTCAGAATTGACAGTTGTTTTTCCCACCTCCCAGCCATATTCCAGTCTGTAACTTGGGTTTCTCAGGCTTACATCCACATCTTTGCAAATACTTTGATTGGAATGCTTTTTCTAACATATTTACCTCACAAACTTCTGTTCACTTTTCAAGATTCAAGCACCACTTCTCTAAACAAATTTTTTTTTTTTACTTTTTTTGGGGGGAAAGTTTGCAACCATACCAATAATTACAATTTTAAGGAACAAGCCCACTTTACTCATGCTTTCATGGCATTGTAGATAAATGATTATGATATAATTTGATATGGTGTATTTAAATATTAGTTTATAAGCCTGTCCTCACATGCCACTGTGAGTGCCATCAGGGTAAGGACTGCCTTACTTATTTTTGTTTCTCTAATATTTCATATGACTCATAATAGGCATTTTATAAACATTTGCTAAATAATCTGCTTCAAACATTTTTGGATGTATGGGAGATCCTAATTGTTGCTTTTACTTCTGAGTTCTATTCATTTACAAAGTAGATACAGTGAAGCAGTGTACAACAATGAAACCATCTGTTTCATTGTTGCCAAAACCAGATAAGAGAATTTGGCCAAGCCTCCCAACTCCCAACCCTCTTTGAACTTATCCCCCAGGCACAGGTGAATAGATTGGAGCTGGGAGAGCAGAAGCCTGTTTCTGACTAGACAGTAGGAGTGAGAGATGAACACCCATGTCTAAGCACAGGTGGCCCAGGATGGTGAGAGAAAGCCTCTTTGTTTCTGTGGCACACTGGAAATGTGGACAAATCAGATTGGTTATTCTTTCAGGGAGAAATGAGTATGGGAGTGGCGTAGGATGACAGCTGGTTCTGTCCAGATTGCCCAAATCTTTCCCATTTTAGCACTGAAAGTCCCATGATTTCCAGATTCCCTTAGCCTAGGCAAACTGGGACAGTTGGTCACCCTAAAGGAGAAACAAGGAAGGAAAATTTCTCTTCAGCACTCGTCAGCGAACAGAAGAATTGATGGGAAAGAACATTAGAGTGAAGGAAAGTTCTCAGCTTTTTTGCTTTTATTTATTTATTTATTTATTTATTTATTTTGCTCTTTTGATTAAAAAAGATTTATTTATTTATTCGAGAGACAGAGAGAGACAGAGACAGAGACAGAGAGAGAGTTCGTGTTAGTGGGGGGAGGGGCAGAGGGAGAAAATCTCCAGCAGACTCCCCACTGAGTGTGGAGCTGGACATGGGGCTTGATCACACAACTGACGAGTTTATGACCTGAGTCAAAGCCAAGAGTTGGATGCCTGACTGACTAAACCACCCAAGTGCCCTACCGCTATTTTGCTCTTTAATGTTCCAAATATGAATGCTTCCATTTTGCCTATTAGATTAAATATAAAGTACTCAGCCAGGCATTCAAAGGCCTTCTCAATAGCCCAAATCCACCCCTTTTATTTATTACTTATTTTGCGAATATTTTTTGAGAATCTGCCATAGTCCAGTCACATTTTAAAGCCATGGGACAACATCGTAAAAAGTAAACATAAAAAGGCTGTAAGCTTCTCACTGGCAAGATCTGTTGTCTTATTTAAGGGAAGTCTTTTAGGAAGATGGCCTTAAGATGAACTCTTCCCTTTATTGTCCCCACCCCATCACTTTGTGATTTCATCCACTTGGATGTGGGCTAGACATGTTGACTCAATTCTCATCAATAGGATAATGCAGATATGATGACGTGGTGGAGTGTCACTTCTGAGATTAGGATATAAAAACACAATGGCTTCTGTTTGGGGTGTTGTGTCTTAGATTGCTCTTCCTGTAGGAAGCCAGCTTCCATGTCATAAGGCAGCCCTGTGCAGAGAGAAGACCACATAGCAAAGGACTGAGGCATGTTCAATAACACTATGAGTGGGCTTGGAAACACATCATTTCCTGCCACCCTGCTTCACTGTTGAGCTTTCAGATGAGACAGCAGCTCCAGCTGACAGCTTAACGTGAACTCATGAGAGATTTTGAGCCACAGACATTCAGTTGAGTCATGCCTGAACTCCAAACCCACAGAAAGTATGGGATGATACATGTTTGTTGTTTTAAGTCCCTACATTTTAGAGCTGTTATGTAACAATATATAATAAATACACCTATACCTGTGCTTTTGTTTGCTTGTTTTTGCTGATAGTTTCCTTAACATAGTGCTTGTGTGTAACAGATGCTCAAAATAATTTGGCCAGTGAATGAATAGATGGCATAATTCTGCTTCTAAAAACAATTCTGCTGTTTTTATGAAGAGACCGTAAGTTGTCATTTTTAAGATCAAGAACTAGGTCTTAGAAACATTTTATTCCCTGTACTGCCTATTATAATGTCTTATGCATATAGGAACTTAACCAAATTCTTGATTGAGTTTGATGTCTTACTTTTTTTTGGTGCATAAAAGTTGTGAAGCTACCATTCTGTTGAATTAAAATGTAGAGTTGGAGCTCATTTGGATAAAATCCAAGCTTGTATGAATAAGTATAATGAAGACCAGTGAATTGATCTCAAGCCAACTCATAACCTCATAATGTTTATTTCATTATTTTCCCTTTTTTGATGTTCATTACGTCAGTCACATCTTTTATCACTTGTTTAATTAGAGAATGGGCATGGGAATAAGCAGAGAATTTTGTGACTCTCATACCTATAATTAGAGTTATAATTGAAAAGACTTCCTTATTTGAAGAATTAACTCAATTCAAATGAGCCAGGGACACAGAATTAGAAGTAGTATTAGCCCAGGAGTTAGGAGACTTGAGTTTTTGTTTTAGTTCTGCTACTCACTAGGCATATGAGTACAGAAAATAAAACCATCTCTCAGTGCCTTAATGTCCTTATCAGTAAAATAAGAGTTGGGTTGATATTCTCTAAGTTTCTTTCTAGGGGGGAAAAAAAACACTTCTGTGATTATCTGCTGTAGACTAGGTACTGTATAACATATGCAAAAGATAGAAGCATTCCTTTAAGTTTTTAAAAGAAAGACAATTTTAAATTATTTGAATTTTTAAAAAATATTTTATTTATTTATTCATGAGAGACACAGAGAGAGAGAGAGAGAGGCAGAGACATAGGCAGAGACATAGGCAAGAAGCAGGCTCCATGTAGGGAGCCCGATGTGGGACTCGATCTCGGGGCTCCAGGATCATGCCCTGGGCCAAAGGCAGCCTCTCAACCACTGAGCCACTCAGCTGTCCCAAATTTGAATTTTTAAAAAAGTAGTGATTTTCAGATCATAAATAAACTGTAATAGAAAAAAAGTCACTGAAGCCAGAATGAACCCAGAATCTACAGTTCTAAGGATAAACAGATATATCCCTGGGGACTGCAAGCTCCCAACAATGTAATGTTACTAGCCCTAGTGCAAAAGGGTCTTTCTGGGAAACCGACCAACAGGAATGGGTGAGATTCAGTAGTTATCAGTAGATGACTAATATTTGTCATTTATTGCATGTCATCATGTCTATGTAAGAACTTCTCTTTTTGGTACACAGTAAGTATCCAATAAATATATGTGGATTGAAGGAAATTTAAAAAAAAGTTCTTCATGTTCCAAGTTCCTTGCTGTTCCATGATCATGATTTAGCATCTGATATATGATAGGCACATTGTAAAATCCTTTTTTTTAAAAGGACATTTCCTTTTCTTTTTTTTTTTTTAAGATTTTATTTATTCATGAGACACACACACACACACACAGAGGCAGAGACACAGGCAGAGGGAGAAGCAGGCTCCACATAGGGAGCCTGATGTGGGACTCCATCCCGGGTCTCCAGGATCAGGCCCTGGGCTGAAGACGGCGCTAAACTGAGCCACCCCGGCTGCCCTGTAAAACCCTTTTGAACACATCCTTTCTTTAGGATGATACAGTAGTAAGATTAGGGACCTTGGAGTTGGACTTAGGTTTAAAGCTATGGACTTGCAAAGGACATTTTCCTTATCTCTCTCAACCTTAATTTCATCACATGTAGAATGACAGAAATAAGCAAAAATAATTTTGTACTTCAAGAGGCTATTGGAGAACTATAATAAAAACTAAAAAAAGTCAAGTGTTATGTATGATCCAGATTATAGATTTGATATATTTCTGTTTTCTTTCCTTTTTTGGCTTCACTTTCATTTGTCACCTTTTCTCTATTATTACCCCTATGCAAAACAAAACAAGGTGAAATGAAGTAATAATATTAGTGTTAAAGTCCAATAAAGAATTGGAAATCTGTGTGTGTGTGTGTATATGTGTGATTTACCCTGTGTATTCCGCTGGCTAAATAAGACCTGGTTATGTTATTCATGATTATGGTGAAATGTTCGTAGATCTAAGACCCTTAGGAAATAAAAGTATATCTTTAGCTATATATGAAAAGCCCACAGCTCACATTACCCTTAATGAAGTAAAATTGAGAGCTTTCCCCTAAGATCAGTAACAAGACAAGGATGTCCACTCTCACCACTTTTATTCAATATGGTACTAGAAATCCTAGCGACAGTAATCAAACAAGAAAAAGGAATAAAAAGCATCCAAATTTAGTAAGGAAGAAATAAAACTTTTACTATTTGTAGATGACTTGATACTATGCATAGAAAACCCGAAAGACTCCATTAAAAAAATACTAGAGCTGATCAATGTCACAGGATACAAAATCACTGTACAGAAATCTGTAGCATTTCTATGCACAAATAATGAAGCAGAAGAAAGAGACATTAAGAGCAACACCATTTACAATCACACAAGAAATAAAATACCTAGGAATAAACTTAACCAAGGTGTGAAAAACCTGTACTCTGAAAACTCTAAACACTGATCCAAGAAATTGAAGATGATAGAAACAAATGAAAGACACTGTATGCTCATGGCTTGGAAGAACAAATGCTGTTAAAATGTCTATACTACCCAGGAAATCTAGATTTCATGCAATCTCTATCAAAATACCAATAGCATTTGTCACAGAACTAAAATAAACAATCCTAGAATTTGTATGGAACCACAAAAAAAACAAAACAAAACAAAACAAAACTGGAGTAGCCGAAGTAATCTTGAAAGGAAGAATAAAACTAAACATATCACAATCCCAGATGTCAAGATATTCTACAAAGCTGTAGTAATCAAAACAGTATAGTACTAACACAAAAACAGGCACATCAATAGAACAGAATAGAAAGCTTGGAAACAAACCTATGATTTTACGGTCAATTAATCTTTGACAAAAGAGGCAAGAATATGCAATGGGAAAAAGACAGTCTCTTCAACAAATGGTCCTGGGAAAACTGGACAGCTACATGCAAAAGAATGAAACTGGACCATTTTCTTACACTATATACAAAAAAAAACTCTAATTGAATTAATGATTTAAATATAACACTTGAAACCATAAAAATCCTAGCAGAGAGCATAGGCAGTAATTTCTCTGACATCAGCCATAGCAACCTTTTTCTAGATATGTCTCCTGAGACAAGGGAAATAAAAGCAAAAATAATTTATTGGGACTACTTCAAAATAAGAAGATTCTGCACAGCAAAGGAAATAATCAACAAAACTAAATGATAACCAAGTGGATGGGGGAAGATATTTGCAAATGACATATCCCATAAAGGATAAGTATCCAAAACATAAACTGATATAACCCAACACCCCAAAAGGAATAATCCAATGAAAACATGAGCAGAACACATGAACAGCCATTTCTCCAGAGAAGATATCCAGATGGCCAAAAGACATATGAGAAGATGTTTAACATCACTCATCATCAGGGAAATGCAAATCAAAGCTACAATGAGATAGCACCTCACATCAGTCATAATGGCTAAGATAAAAAATTCAAGAAACAACAGGTGTTGGCAAGGATGTGGGAAAAGGAACCCTTGTGCACTGTTGGTGGGAATGAAAACCAGTTCAGTCACTGTGGAATGGTACAGAGGTTCCTCTCTATATATTTTTTAGCTCCTTTAGGTGTAAGGTTAAGTTGTATATTTGAGATTTTTCTTACTTCTTGAGGTAGGCCTGTAGTGCTATAAACTGCCTTCTTAGAACTGCTTTTGCTGCATCTCAGAGATCTTGCTTTTATTTGTTCTTTGATTTCTTAGTTGTACCATTGTTGAGTAGTATGCTATTTAACTTCTTCGTGTTTGTGCTCTTTCCAGATTGTTTTCTTGTGGTTCATTTCTAATTTTATAGTGTTGTGGTCAGAAGAGATGTATGGTGTATGACTTTGATCTTTTTTGAATTGTTGAGACTTGTTTTGTGGCCTGAAGTGATCTATTCTGGAGCATGTTCCATGTGCACTAGAAAATAATGTGTATTCTGCTCTTTTAGGATTGAATATTCTGAATATGTCTGTTAAATCCACTAAATATGTCTATTGTGTCATTCAGAGTCACTGTTTCTTTGTTGATTTTCTGTTTGGATAATTTGTCCATTGATGTAAATGGGGTGTTAAAGTCCCCTACTGTTATTGTGTTATCAGTTAGTTCCTTTATGCTTGTTATAAAAGGTTTTATGTATTTGGATGCTTCCATGTTGGGTGCATAAATATTTACAATTATTATATCTTCTTGTTGTAGTGTCCCCTGTACTGTTACATAATTTTCTTCTCTTATTACAGTCTTTGTTTTAAAGTCTCTTGTGCCCAATATAAGTATTGGTACCCCAGCTTTCTTTGGACATACATTTGCATGATAAATGTTTCTCCAAATCCTCACTTTCAATCTGCATATGTCTTTTGGTCTGAAATAGGTATGTTGTAGGCAGCACATAGTTTTTGGTTTTTATCCATTCCATGAAAAATGGTAAGATATTTGAAGCATTCATCATGATTTTGATATATGTATTTATTGTGAAAGGATTCCCTCTCATCTAGTTATTTAACATATTATCACTTCTCATAGTTACCTTTTTTGCACATGAGAACATTGAAATTCTAATCTCTTAGCTAAATTCAATTATACAATACAGTAGTATCCATGACTTTGCTTTCCCATTCCAGTTATATGTGGTCCATATGATATAAAAATGTTAAATGGATAATTCTAGAAGTTAAAATAGAAATTTTAAATTGTGGATAAATTTGTTATCGTATATTGTTACAATTGTTTTATAGTATTATTAGTTATTGTAAATCTCTTACTGTGCCTAATTATAAATTAAACTTTATCATCGGTATGTATATGTAACAGAAAACAATATATAAGGTTCAGTACTATCCAGTTAATGATCCACTGAAGTCTTGGAATGAATCCCCTGGATAAGGGGGACTACTGTAGAGTGTTACCCTATCTAATCATCATGTTTTATATTAGATTCTCAGACCTCGCTTATCTCATAGCTGAAAGTTTGTACCCTTTGTTTTTAAATGCATTTGTTTAGACTGGGATTTCTCAACCTTGGCACAACTTGATATTTTATGCTAGAAACTTCTTTGTTGTGGGGACTGTCCTATGCATTTGTAGGTTATCTAACAGCATCTCATATCTCTACCTACCAGAAACCAAAAGCATCCACTTCTTCCAACTGAAAAAAACAAAAATGCCTTCAGATATTGCTGAATATCCCCTGTGGGACAAAATCACTCCAGTGAAGAACCAGTAGTCCAGTAAACAGATGGACTCACACAGTGCAGATGTGAAGAGACAGGTTAAGGAGTATTAAGTGATAGTTTTTATTTGTATTTTGTTGTTGTTGGTTATTTTTCCAATATGAAATCCCACCACTTTTCCTTTGTTCAAACTAGGCATTGGCCTCCATGCACTAGGGAAATGGAGGGCACAGTTGAAATGCAAAGAGAAACATAATAAGGTAATGCTAAGCTCCTGATCTCCCAAGGACTAGATCTTAGATTAAGCAATGAATTTGGAAGAATCCTTAGCTATCCTGTTTTACCTGGCACAGGGAATGAATATAAAACTTGCTGGACTGGAATAGACAGGCTAGAAATTTTGGAAAGGAAGCAAGAGCATTAGGTGAAGTATGAAAGTTCTGTATGTAAGGTGATGGGGAAGTATAGAACTTTCTTTAAATTTGAGGATCTGAGATTAAAGGGAATTTTATCTCTCCCTGTGGTTAAAGCCAAAACAAACAAAGAATACCCCTGTACCACCATGGACTAGATGCCTGAGAATAGAAATGACAAGTGTGGTCTGTGTATGTGTGAGAGGAGCAGAGAAAAACTGTCAATTTTCCTGACAGGGAAGTGTAGACAGGGATGAGGGAATATGCAAAAACTGATATGCTTTCTTCTCTGATCCTTGCCATGTTGTTACATGTGAAGGGACATTTGTTAAGAATGATGTCAATGAGGGTGCAGGGGTTTTGCCTCGCCAAGTATGCCCATTGGAGGTTGTGGAGCAGAACAACCTTCTAGAAACTGGATAATCCTCCAGTTACATCTCAACTAGTTGGGGACATGGAAGAGGATATGTCTGACGACCATATGGAACATAATGAATCTGAGATGATTCTGTGACAGGAAACATGCTGATCAAGGTTGAGGAGTATAACAATCCAGCTCTCTCCACGAATGCCTCAGTCTCTTAGTGTCAGTCCTACAGAGGAGGATAAGAGTGATGGGTCAGTTTTGAATTCCACTGAGATTAAACCTGAAATGTCTAAGGAAAATCATGATCTTGAAAGCAGCCAAACTTACGTTAATGTTACGAGATTACGTTTTCTGCCTTTGCTGAATGGAGCTGGAAATAGAAATCTATTCTTCATCCCCACTTTACATATTCCTTAGAATATTGCCAATAGAACCATCCTATAAATACAACAGCTTCATTCAAGACTCCTTTAAGATTCAATACTGAAAAAAAATAATGTCTTTAGATTAGGGCTAGAAGTACCGATGTAATCATTTAGCAACTAGAATAGCAACAAGATGAAAGAGAAATAAAAACCACTGTGAGATTTAGAGGTACTGAGGTATGTAACTTACTTTTAAATGCTTCAAAAAATGGATGGAAGGATAGATGAAACAGGATGGATAAATTGATAGATATGTGATGAAACAAATATGGCAAAATATTAATTATAGATAATATTAATTATAGATTCTATTTAGACATTAACTATAAAGTTTTTGAACTTTTCTGCATATTCATTATAATACATCAGCAGAACAATAGGGATCAAGCCATTGTTTTTTCTGATACTTAAAATAGTATTTATCTTTTTGCTTGTTTCAAGTTTTTTGTTGTTGTTGTTGTTAAAGATTTTATTTATTTATTCATCAGAGACACACACACACACAGAGGCAGAGACATAGGCAGAGGGAGAAGCAGGCTCCACATGGGGAGCCTGATGTGGGACTCGATCCCGGGTCTCCAGGGTTAGGCCCTGGGCTGAAGGTGGTGCTAAACCGCTGAGCCACCCAGGCTACCCTATTTGTCTCAAGTTTTTATTTAAATTCTAGTTAGTTAGCGCAACATTGGTTTCAGGAGTAGAAATTAGTGATTTATCATAGACATAAAACCTAGTGCTCAAAATGGCAAGCACTCTCTTTAATACCCATCACCCATTTCTTAATATCCACATTGACTTCTCTCCACCAATCCTCAGTTTGTTCTCTACTTTTAAGAGTCTCTTATGGTTTGTCCCTCTGTCTTTTCTCCTCCTGCTGTATGTTCACCTGTTTTGTTTCTTAAATTCCACATATGAATGAAATCATATGGTATTTGTCTTTCTCTGACTTATTTGGCTTAGCATAATATATTCTAGCTCCATTTATGTCATTGCAAATGGCAAGATTTCATTCTTTTTAATGGCAGAGCAATATTCCATTGTATACATATTCCACACCTTTACCCCTTTAACAGTTGATGGACATTTGGACTCTTTCCATAGTTTGGCTATTGTTGATAATGCTGCTGTAAACTTTGGGGTGCATGTACCCCTTTGAATCTGTTTTTTCTATCCTCTGGGTAATACTTAGTAGAGCAGTTGCTGTGTCCTAGGGTAGTTCCATTTTTAACTTTTTGAGGAACCTTCAGACTGTTCTCCAGAGTGGCTGCACCAGTTTGCATTCCCACCAGCAGTGTAAGAGGGTTTCCCTTTCTCCACATCCTTACCTACACTTGTGTTTTTTGTATTGTTAATTTTAGCCATTCTGTCAGGTGTGAGGTGATATCTCATCATGGTTTTGATTTGTATTTCCCTGATGATGGGTGACATCGAGCATCTATTCATGTGTTGTTAGGCAGCTGCTTGTCTTCTTTGGAAAAGTGTCTTCCTTGGAAGTGTATAAATAGGTGTCTTCTTCTTACTTCTTAACTGGATTAGTTGTTTTTTGGGTGTTGAGTTTGATAAATTCTTTATAGATTTTGGATCCTAACCCTTTATCAGATATATCATTTGCAAATATCTTCTTCCATTGTGTGGATTGCCTTTTAGTGTGTTGATTGTTTCCTTTGCTGTGCAGAAGCTTTTTATCTACATGAAGTACCAAGAGCTCTTTTTTGCTTTTGTTTCTCTTGCCTCTGGAGATATGTGTAGTAAGAAATTACTGCAGCCGATGCCAAAGAGGTTGCTGTCTGTGTTTTCCTCTAGGATTTTGATGGTTTCCTGTCTCACACTTAGGTCTTTCAATCATTTGAACTTATTTTTGTATAGGGTGGAAGAAGATGGTCCAATTTCAGTCTTCTGCATGTTGCTGTCCAGTTTCCCAACACCAGTTGTTGAAGAGACTGTCTTTTTTTCCGTTGGCTATTCTTTCCTGCTTTGTCATAGATTAGTTGACCATGTAGATATTTCTGGGTGTTCAATTCTGTTCAATATCTGAAAATCAGTGAACACGATACATCACATTAATAAAAGAAAGGACAAGAACTATATGATCCTCTCAATAGATGCAGAAAAAGCATTTGACAAAGCATCCATTCTGATAAAAACTATCAACAGAACAGGGAGAGAGGAACATACCTCAGCATCATAAAGGCTATATATGAAAGACCTTACAGCTAATATCATTCTCAGTGGGGATTAATTGAGACCGTGTCCTCTACACTCAGGAACAAGAAAGGAATGTCCACTCCTACCACTTTTACTTAACACAGTACTAGAAGTCCTAGCCTCAGCAATATGACAACAAAAATAAATAAAAGGCATCTAGATCATCAAGAAAGAAAGAAAACATTCACTATTTGTAGATGACATAATACTCCATGTAGAAAACCTATAGAACTCCACCAAAAAATTGCTAGAACTAATACATAAATTCGACAAAGTTGCAGGATACAAAATCAGTATACAGAAATCTGTTGCATTTCTACATGCCTATAATGAAGAAGCAGAAAGAGAAATCAAAGAATCAATCCCATTTACAATTGCACTGAAACCCATAAGAGGCATCACAATTCTGAACTTCAGGCTGTATTACAAAATTGTAGTCATAAAGACAGTAAGTACTGGCACAAAAACAGACACATAGATCAATGGAACAGAATAGAAAACCCAACCTATTTGAATTAGGTTTATTATGTATTGGCAGAAATATTAGTCATAGTTTTAACTCTTGCCTAAATATGTACATGGACATTTTATGAATAGGTATATATGTGTATATATGTATGTATTTATGAGTATAAATGTAAGGAAGTGAGGGGCAGATGCATACTCTGCCTCCCTCCAGAACAATCCAGCTGCTTCCCTGAACTCTTCAGGGGCCTTATTAGGAATAGCTCACATTATCCCTACTTGCCTTGCTTCTCACATTTCACAACTCCTCCTGGAATTTTCTAATAATTGTACAGTAGTGTGTTGTGGATCATCATCTTGACTTGACACTTTTTTAGGGGGGGGTGTAAATAAAAATACTTCTCGCTGCTGTTGAGGCCTTTGAAACATAAATTAGAATTCCTTGTCCTAATTTGCCGTTGACAAGTCTTACAGGCAGAGGTAAAACAAAATTCTTGAACCAGCAAACTTGCTTCCACAAGTACAAAGGAATTTCAGTCGTAGCCTCCGGAAAAAATGGATGAAACTGTCAGTCACATAAAAGAATTTAAGGGGGGAAAAGAACTGATGCTTCATCAAATGGGAGAACTCAAATGTTTCAGCATGTCACTGACCCCAGTACCTAATCTTACATTCTTTGAATCCCTACAGATAAATAAGATGGTTAGGTCCCTCCATTAAGATCTACTAGGAGGTATTCATCTCTCACATATTAATTATATGGAGCATTGTCCTACATGAAAAGTCTTAGGAACTTTAGTGTGTAATGATTTTGAGTATTTGTGATATTTCTTTTAAAAATTGAGATATGATTTATTGTGATAAAACGCATAGGTAACTATTCAGTTTGATGAATTTTGACAGTGTAACTGCCATCTAAAAATATTTATGGTATTCTTTAATTAAGTCAAAACTATCAAATATTTTCAAGTAGCTCACTGCTAATTAAGCATGGTATGAAATCAGTAATGGTTTTTGTTCCAAGTACTGATCTGAATAGTTGATGATCATACTTGAAATAGTGTATGAGAAAGAACTTTTTTAAAGTTCAATTTGATACATTTCCTTGGGAGGAAGAAATCTAACTAGTTGTAATGTTTAGTTTTTATATAGGCTCTAAGAATCTTAATGACCAAAGCTGAGAGTCTTGACTGATGTAATTCATATCACAGATATTAAATTTTATTATGGCTGTAGAAAAACTGAACTCCAAAGAAAATAGTAAATTTTTGTTTGATTATTTTCACAGCTACCATATATAAGAGTACTGTGACCTCCAGAAAGAAACTAACTGCTCTCATGGCCTCTAGTATCCATGCAAAGGAACCTAACCCACCCCACCCCCCTGCCCCAGCACTGACTGTGCCTGCCCTGTGGATCCACCCTCAAATCTGTTATAGGGCCAGACAAATTTCTGACCTGTCTTGATGTGGAGGGCTGGAATCCTACACCCTAGTCCAAAACCTCTTCACTCTAATGGGAACATTAAATATGTATCTACCTTGTAGGAGGTATTGGATAGGAACACTATTTCCCTTATATCCTTTTATTTTCTTTATCATACTATGTCTATTTTAAGGATAAGCTGTCTGAGACTAAAAAAAAAAAAAAATTAAGAAACTTCCTACGGCACCCAGCTGTTAAGTAGTGAAGCTCTTAAGTTGTGTTTGTTAATACTATTGTCTAGTAAATCAAAATCAAATTAATTCAGAAAAAAAGCCCACAACAATATTAAAACACAGTTTCCTTCGGGGTGTTTAAAACACATAGTTAATAAACATTTAGCACCATAAAAATAAGGTATCATCAATTCTAGTGCTTTCCATCTGTCTTCCTGCTTAGAGGAGAAGGGGACAGTTCATGAATTCACCCAAAACTGTTCTATTTTTATCTATTCAGTTTGTTGATGCTTATTGTCTTAGTCCATTCAGGCTGTTATAACAAAATACCATTAATTAGGTGTCTTTATAACAACCAACATTTATTTCTCGCAGCTTTGGGGGTTGAGAGGGCAAAATTATGGTCCCAGCAGATTCAATGCTTGGTAACAGCCTACTTCCTCATAGATAGCTATCTTTTTGCTGTAACCTTACATGGTAGAAGGAGCAAGCTAGCTCTCTGGGGTCTCTTTTATAAAGGCACTTACCTCATCCTTGAGAGCTCCACCCTCTTTACCTAAGCACCTCTCAAAAGCCCCATCTGCTAATACCATTGCTTAGGGCTTGAGGTTTCAACATATCAATTTGGGGGGTTGTAAATTTTCAGCCCTTAGCACTCATTGTTACTTTTTAAAATTTGTACATGAGTTTCTATGGAAAAGAAGTTGGATCACTCATCTGGTCAAACCCTCCCATCATATAGGTAAGGAAACTGAGAGCTGCAAAGTAGCGTGTATAAGGTTATATCAAAGTAATGGGAAAGCCTAGATTAGTTCCAATCAATTTAGCAAAAATATATAGAGATTTTGCTATGTATATGGCCCTGAGCTAGATGCACAAGTGGGACCTTGGTCCTCTAGCAACTCAAAAGTCTATGGGAGCATTCAGGTTTCCTGTCAAGACAGTATTTTGCCCTATCATTTACTGCTCATTTAATCCTAATAGATCATACATACTTTCTCTTTTTGGCCAGTCCTTAAACAAGAGCTCCATGCTACACTAATGTCACACTAGTATGAATAGCTGTGCTTGAGATTCACTTAATAGATCTGCTTTCCTGCTTGTGAGAGCAGCCACAGAAAACTGTGTTTTGGGAAGGGATATTAAGGAGAGGGAGAATGAGATTGTCTAAATGATGAAGAAATAAGTGCTGAGGTGCCACAGGTGGATGGTAGGCTTGAGAATGCAGGAGACAAACTGCCTACATTACTGTTTTACTCATATACTTCCTAGGCTCTAGAGTCTTGTGCATGGTACTACAGGGTCTTGGGAAGCCAGATTGCCCAAGTAAAAGCATAAGCATTGACTTTGGCAAAAATAGCCGTTAACAATGTAATAATAATTGTAATAATCCTCAAGTCATCAGTTGTCTCATCTCTAAATAGGAATTACAATAGTCTGCCTCATAGGATTTAATTGAGGTAGTGTACACATAGTACTGCCAGTAAGTGTGCCTCATAGCAGTCCTACCTATGGAATGGTATCCAGAGTAGCTAAGAAAACTGGCTATACTTTAAGGATGAGGCACAATGACCTTGCCTGTTCATTTGGCCAGTACATTGGTTTCCTTTGTTTATGGCAAAGTCAGAGCTCTGGGAAGGTACCTGGAGATATTTTCTCTACAGGATATCTTGAATTATTCTCATTTTTCACTTGCTTGAAGAAGTGCTAATTCCTGGAGAGATAACTCAGATGCAGATTATAAACTTGCATGAAAGACCTGCTCATGTGGGGAAAACCCATGGCTTCCTGGCAGTGAACTTGGTTACACCAACCAAGAAAAGAAAGGCCCTTGAGCAGGATTGGAGCACGATGCTTCCCTTGATATTATCACTCCATGAACCAATGCTAGACCTCTGCACAGGTGGAGGTTCATATTTGAGGGCCATTGAACACTATCCATTTCCCTAATGCATCATAATTAAACACCTGTGCTAAATAACTTCTTACTGATCCACTGTGGAAATTTGCTGGGTGCTCAACAATCCTTGACATTTCTATCTCTTACTTGGGAGGGTGGTCTCAAGGTTATACTTTGGTTCTCTTAAAAAAAGAAAAAAAGACAGCTCCCTTCCACTCCATGGGAAACTCTTATTGAGGTATGAATTTCAGAATCTTTCAAGAACACTTGGGAAAGAAGACATTTTGTGATTTTGGGAACTATTCCTGCTTTCTCAAAGGTGGCAGAAATTAAATTGTGTTGGCCAACATTAAGATGGCTTGAGAGCTCCGTAGTTTTATTTCTTTTTTTTTTTTTTTAAGATATCACTGATGCACCAAAAAAATGTCTGAAAATGCTTTTTTAATGAAATTGTGCTAATATGAGTAATATGCATAAGCCAGGAGAACCAGTGTCACTGTGTGTCTTAAGGCTCAGCAAAATAGTGCCTTTTAGATTGTTATGTTCACATTGCAATACACATTAATACTACATTGAATATTTTTCTTTCATCTTGAACAGCAGATAGCAGACAGGTTTTGTGCCAGACTAAAATTGTTGCTTGAGTGAAGTCTATCTTTCACTTGTATTATTTCCTTTTCTTGATAGTTACATTTTGAAATCATGTCTCTTTGCTGCTTAAGTTTTCCCCTGTCAAAACGAGATAGCAATACCTCATGAATACTATCTCTCTATACATCATCATCATCTATCACCATCATCTATCTTACCTGTATTGTTCATGTAAATTGAGTAAGGTATATTTTTAACCTCCTCCATAATCTATGTTATATAGTTGGAGGAATTAATTAATTAATTGATTAATGAGGTTGAGACATGTTTGTCATACCTATAGCCCTTAAGTGTTACAGTTGGAGATCAAACCTAGAGCTTGTGGAACACCCAACTCTGTGAATCTTCCACTCAAGAAGAGGATCTGAATCCATGGTTTGTGCTTGGTGATTGTTTTAATAATCAATCTTCAGACAATTGTTTTCTTAACTATGTATTTTAGTTTTAAGCTTTTAATTTCTAATACCAGATTAAAGTGCATATTAAGTGAAATTTTAGACTTTATAAAGAAAGTGGGGGGGAAATTGGGAAGTACCTTCAGATATATGATATATCAAGGCAGTCCTCCAGATTTTCTTGGATTTGTCACTTAAAGTTATTATTTGGGGGATAGATCTGTTCCCTCAATTCTCTCCCCCTTTGTCCTTTTCTTCACCTGAGGGAGAATCCACAGCCCTGCATTGACCTCTATAAACAAAAACCCCTGAGAAAAATACCATCATTGTGGATTTGGTGACCCAGAGCTACAATTTTATATTTCCAGAATCAAATGTATCCTCAGTTCTTCTCAATGATTCTTTTCTATGTCCTAAGTTTTCCATTCCTAACAATAAATGTTCCACATTTTTATCATGTGCTTCAGGATTTAACTGCCTCTTAGATGATAATGTCACCTTTAATTCATAGACAGAATCAAAGTTCTTAGATGAGAATTCCATATGGTCTGAAGAAAACAGAGAAGGTATGAAAATGAAATAATATTAAAAAATTTAAAAGATTACATCAGCACCCCCAAAATGAAATACTTAGGCACAAATATCAAAAGTATGTACAACATTTATATGAGGAAAACTACAAAACTCTGCTGAAAGATATCAGAGGAATTAAATGATTAGAGAGATTCCAAGTGTATAAGTAGGAAGACAGTATTGTCAAGAAAGAAGTTCTTAACAACTTGATCTATACATTCAGTGCAATCTCAACCAAAATTCCACATAGTTATTTTATAGATACTGACAAAATGATTGGAAGGTTTATATGGAAGGGTAAAAGAGTCAGAATAGCTAACACAATATTGAGGGAAAAGAACAAAGTTTGAGGACTGACACAACCTGACTTACTGTGCAGCCACCCATAATCAAAACAGTGTGGTATTGGTGAGAGAATAGACAAATAGTATCAATTGAAGAGAATAGAGAACCCAGAAATAGACCTCCATAAATGTAGTTTGCTGACAAAATCACATAGGAATATAATGGAGCAAAGGTAGTATTTTTACAAATGGTGATAGAACAACTGATATCCACATGCAGAAACCAAATCTAGACACAGATCTTGAACACCCTTCAAAAAATTGAAGCAAAAGGGTCACAGACCCAAATGTAAGACACAAAACTACTAACCTCCTAGAAGATAATATAGAAGAAAATCTAGATGAGCTTGGGTTTGATGATGACATTTTAGATACCACATAAAAGGAATGATCCATAAAAGAAACAATTCATAAGCTGGAGTTTATTAAAATGAAAAGTTTATGCTCTCTGAAAGACAATGTCAAGAGAATTAGAAGACAAGACACAGACTGGAGAAAATATTTGCAAAATGTACATCTGACAAAGGACTATAATCCTAGCTCTTAAAACTCAATAATGAGAAGACACCCAATTTGACTAAAGAACTTAATAGATACCTCACCAAAGATATACAAACGACAATCAAACATACTGAAAGATGCTCCATATTATTTGTCATCAAGGAAATACAAATTATAAATCAATGAGATAACTATGCTGCATACCTGTCTGAATGGCCAAAATCTGCAACACCGACACCATGAAATGCTGATGAAGATGTAGAGCAACAGAAACTCCCATTTTTGCTAGTGGGAACACAAAATGGTACAGTTTGGCCAATACTTACAAAAATATTATTTTTTCATGATGTTTTTCTTTATGGTAAATGGATAATCTGTGGTATATATTCAGAAAATGAAATATTATTTTGTGCTAATAAGAAATGAGCCATGAAGCCATGAGAAGACATGGGGGAAGTTATAATGCATATTACTAGTGAAAGAAACCACTCTAAAGAGTTCATCATCAAACTGTATGATTCCAACTGTCTGACATTTTAGAAATGTCAAAAATATGGAGACAATGAAAAGATCAGTGGTTACCAAGTTGGCAGGGAGGGAGTGAAGTAACGGATGAATAGGTAAAATACAAAGAATTTGTAGGATAGTAAAAATATTCTGTATGATATTATAATGATGGATATATGTTATTATACATTTGTCCAGAATGTATAACACCAAGAGTAAACCCTATTGTAAACTGTGGACTTTGGATGATTATGATGTGTCAGCGTAGGTTCATCAGTTGTAATAAACGTACCACTCTGGTGAGGGATGTTGATAACAGGTGAGGCTAGGCATGTTTGGGGACCAGAAATATAGGGGAAGTAAATATACCTTCCACTCAATTTTGCTGTGAACCTAAAACTGCCCTAAAAAAGTAACATCTCTAATAATAATAATAATAATAATAATAATAATAATAATAAAAACTAAGGATAGCTGACCAGTGAAATGCAGATCTCTTAGGCAGGCTGAAATCCACTTGAAAAATGTTGACTCTCTGGTAGCTCCATTCTGTACTCTTGTGTACTTTTGATGCCAACTCTTATATAGAAGAGAAAGTGGCCACTGGGCTTTGTAATGGATTGCGACTTTAGTGGATGTTGTGATGGGGTATTGCATTTGGTATATGGGTTGGGTATGAATCTTTAAGAGTGATCAGGTATAGTGTAGTAGGCACAGTAATGCCTCTCTAGATGGAATAAACAGGTCCTAATCCCTGGAACATGTGAATGTTACATTACATGGCTAAAGGGATTTTATAGATGAGGTTAAAAGTTAAATACCTTGGGATGTGAGATTATTATGGATCATTATCATGAACCTTAAATGTAACTTTTAAAAAGATTATATCTATTTGAGAGACAGAGAGAGAGAGAGAGAGAGAAAGATTGAGAGAGAGATTGCACAGATGGGAGGAGGAGCTGAGGGAGAAGGAGAAGCAGACTCCTTGCTGAGCAGGGAGCCTGATGTGGGGCTCAGTCCTAGGACCCTGGGATCGTGACCTGAGTTGAAGGCAGACACTCAACTGTCTGAGCCACCCAAGCACCCAACTCTGGGTGTAATTAAGAGTGTATTTATAAAAGGGAGACTGAGGGACATCTGACAAAAAGCATAAGGTGATATGATCACTGGATAAAGAGGTTGTGGCAATGTACTTTGAGGAGGGAGGAAAGAATCCATGAACCAAGGAGTGTCAACATCCCCCAAAAGTTGAAGAAGCAAGGAAATAGATTCTGTCCTCAGAATCTCCAGAAAGAAATTTTTCTGTTGACATCTGACTTTAGTCCAGGGAAACTCATTTTGAACCTCTGGTGTCCAGAGCTAGAGGAGAATATATTTGTTGTTTTCAGTCACGGAGTTTGTGGTAATTTGTTACTGTAGCAATAAGAAACTTGATTCAAGAGTTGGGGTTTTCGCAGAAACATGAGCATAAGGGAAAGAGGCAATATAATAAGGGAATAGCTGTAATGGGGTCCTTGAAGTGATAGTCCAAATATTCAGCATAGTAGGGTAGAAGTGGAGATGTACAGAGACCAATAGGGAGAAAATAAAAGGCTCAAGGAATTGGAAAGTCCAGTAGAGACCAGGGAATTTCTACTTCATTTGAAGTAGTTGGGTAAATTACTTACACATTCGTCATATAAGTTCACCTAAACTTAAAAATTCCAGTACAACCGTAACTAGAATAATATAAAGATGATTAATAATAGGTCTGTAAATCTGTAGAAAAATCTTCGTTAGCTCCTCTGACCAACGAATATTGGATTGAAAGGTAAATGGATATAAACATAGGAGATTATACTTTCCTGGATATTGTAGATTTTTTTTCATAATAGTGTCAGATGATATCCCCCTCATCTTTAATTGTGGGTTGATAAAGTTGTTAGGAAAGTATTAAAAGTACATGCTTTAGTAAAATTTTAGGAAAATAGCTCAATCTGTGTCAGGATAGAAATCTAAAAAAGAGCTAAAAAATCTGAAAATTTGCTCTTTGACAAAAACAAAGTAATAAAACTTTGTGATATATACGTCTATGTGCAGAGAAATATAAGAAACCCACACAAATGCATATACACATAATTATGTGACAGTTCAGTTAAATTTGAGAACTTAAACATATCAAAGCTCATTGCAAAATAATAGCAAATACAATGCATGTTTTTATTTGGATATTCACAGAACAATAAACTAATATTATTTGGAAACTATTCAAAAGGATATAGGCCTTCTATGTATTTATTATCTCACTAGAAAATGTGTGTCTATACTGACATACACTTGACCATAAGGCCATACTGTTACAGTGGTCACATCAGATTCCTAAGAATAATACAGATGCATTGTATTTGTTACATTTCCCTTGGTATTTATGTTACTTACAAATGCCTTTCTTCTTTTATCACGATTGGAGGACTTAATTTATAGAGAAAGCGGCTGCCACTTTTTTCTGCATCTTTTCTCTTTTCTTCTGGATTGTTGTCTTTCTATTGCTGTGAACTTCATGTAGTCTGACTATAAACCCATCCAAAGGAAAACTTAAACAGCTTCATCGTCAGTTGGACTGTATGCCTTTGTTCTGTAAGCAATAAAATTATATGTCCCTGGCTAAACGTAAATAGATGGGGTTTATTATTATCTTTGTAAAGATAAACTAGGATAGTTGATTTTTCCACATTGAATCATTTAATGGATTTTTTTCCACGTGATGGTTTTTTATATGCTAATGAAACTATGTAAAGTGTGACTTTAAATAGCATAAGGGCCTAAGTAGCACTAATATGGAAGAGTGGAAAATTCTAAGTTCTAATCCTTACAGTGCATTTAAAGTTAGAACAACCAAGTTGTCCTGGGCAATAACTCATTTCAATCATTTCAACAATCATAGGAATAATATAATACTGACTAGCTGTAGCAAAAGTGTATTAGGACATGGATCAGCAAATTATATCCATGGACCAAACCTGGCCAGTTACCTTTTTTGAAAAATAAAGTTTTATTGGAACATAGCTGCACGCATTTATTTATTTATTGTCTGTGCCTTCTTTAGCTCTCCAAGGACAGAATTCAAGAGTTGTGCCAGGGACCGAATGGGGGCAAAGCCTAAAATATTTACTATCAGGCCTTCTAAGAAGAAGCTTGCCAACCTCTCTGTATTAGTCAAATATGCATGTAATTTTCATGTATTGCCTTATTTTACCATTTATCTTGAATGTTCTGAGATAATTTTTTTCTTTTTCTTTTTTTTTTGATAATTTTTTTCTGAGATAATTTTGATTTCAGATTTTCTTTTCTTTCCATGAACTACTTAAAGCTCCTAGGAATTTTGGTTTCAGTACTTCATTTGGGCCTTCTGGACAAAGTATGTGTTGTGGCCTTTTTTTTTCAGAAATAAAGCATTTACCTTTCATTTTAGAAAGTATATGAATAGGGGCACCTGGGTGGCTCAGTCAGTTGTATGTCTGACTCTTGATTTTGGTTCAGGTCATGATCTCAGGGTTGTGGGGTTGAGCTCCACATTAGATTTCATGCTCAGCATGGAGTCTGCTTGTCTCTCTCCCTCTGCTCCTCCCCCTTCTCGCTCTCTTTCTCTCTTTCCCAAATAAATAAATAAAATCTTAAGAAAGTACATGAATATTGGATTACCTCTTTTTTTGGTATTGTAATGAGTTTTATCTTATGTTTGGTTTTTAATTCAAACTCAAATACTTTGAGTTTTAAATCTATAAATAACAGAGCTCATTATGTGTTTTATTAACAGTGATAACCTCTGTAAAGCTACTTTTTATGAAATATCTGACTTTGGACTTCTCATTTAATTGCAATGTTAGCAGCAGATAGCAATGTTTGCTGTGCTGCCCACTGCTCCCTTGCAGTGTATTCAGTAAATGTCTATCTCCTTTAAAAAACAAAATTGCAATGTTAGCTCATTTACCCTGTCTATAAAGTGGGACCAGTAATTGTTTACCTGCAAGAAGAAGCCCTCTTGGCTTCAAAGTCTGTGCTCTTGAATGCTAAACCACGCTCCATGTTTAATTGGAGGTTGTATTTCTTATAACCTAAAATATTATTAATGGTCTCTTTGTTCTCCCAAGAATCACATGTTTTATAAAATGAGAGCCCTAGTCATATGCATTTGTATGTTGGTCTGTTGATTGCCATTAACCTGTGGCAGAAGGCATGGACTGCTCTAAACGGATCTATTTGTCTTCACATAATATTTTTTTGGTATATCATGAGGAAAATTGATGTAAAGAGGTCCCTGGAAAGAGGAATCAAAAGGGAGATTTTTTCCTTCTAAAGGAAGCCCCTCTATAGTAGGTAAGCTATTCTTTGCACTCCTAGAAAAGGTGTTTTTTTGTTTTTATTTTTTTCCTGGAGTCATGAAGAGGCAACCAAACTGTACATTCCTTAAACACATGTTTCAAGATGTGTTTCAATGAGCGAGAGAGCTCTTTGATTACTTAACATGATATTTGGTAAGTAATCTCCTATCAGCGGTGATTTAAATTTTAGGTTATTTGGACTCTTATATGCAGATAAATTTGTATTGAAATCCTATTTTCTAAAACAGAGCTAACGGAAATTTAATTCTAAGAATTAAAAATTAAAAATAAGTTAAATGCATTCAAATTCTCAACTATTTCCATTCTACTGGGTTTAGAGGAGATTTAGCAACACTGCCCATAGGCAGAAGACAAATAAATTCAAAGAGTATATGAAACTGCTTGTATAGAAGATTTTGTAAGAGTTAGAATCCCTACTTATATTTACTTAGCAAAGGGTTTAGTTAGGATTAAAATTGCAAAGCTTCCTATTTTAGTGAGGGCTGAAAATGAAAGACCCAAACCAGGCCCTATGACTTCTCAGGGAGTGCTGGGGGATTTGGTGGTGCTTCTGAAGGATACATTTTAGAAATGGAACTTTCTGTATGTCTGTTTTTATTGATGAGGCTTTTTAGTCATTGAGCCTGTACTGCCATCCATGCCTCCCTATAGCCAACTCTCAGAAGAGCCAAACTAGGTTAATGGAACTTTTGCTTTTCTTAAGAATGACCCCAAAGACTTGGATTAGGAATTTTATGAATCTCGTTAGGTTAATTTTTTTGTCATATTTGGCAATATCTATTCCATTAAACCAGTTGTCAGGTGTTACTACTTCATGTACACAAAATATTCTTTGGGACCTTGCTAGAAATAGCTTAAGATGAGAGAGACTCTTGTGAACTCCCAAATTATTCCATGTGCCTGCCTCCTGGGAGATTATCAGGTTACAGTCTGAACAGTCTCCTACCATCCATGAAAAGTATGCCCTCCACCCTATGTGCTTTCACCTCTAGTCTCTTAGGAAGATGGATTAAGAGCTATCCAGCCCTGCTTTAGTGTCCTGGTCCATTCCTGGCCAGGCAAGTGATATAATCTCATTTGTAAAATGGAAATTATAAAATAGAAATTGTGATGATATTTTTAAAGGGCTCAGAAGAGTATTTGGCACAAAGTGTCATGTTGTATGATCCAGTGAGTTAGTCCTAGATATAAAATGAAAGTGTCCTCTGAAATATGCAAAGCCATAATTGTGTAGAAGTGTTGATATTAATGTTATTATTATTATTAAGCTGAATATTAATTTAGTTATATTTCTAACCTCGCTCTGGTCTTATTCTTCCTTTTCTTTACTTCTTGTTTACTTTTCTCATTTTGGCCTTCAAACTTCCTGGGACCCAGAATTTTCTAATTGGTCTTCCAAGGGTCTTTGATGTATTTCTATTCTAAGATCTTATACACATTCACTCATATCCATTGTCAATTCACCCCTTAGCTATACCTCAATATTGGTTATAATTTTCTTGGGAATATAAAGCAATGGTATTGTTCCTACTGAGTTTTTGAACTGGTATATTAATGAGCTTACTATGTGTGTATGTGTGATGAGTTAAATAGAACCAGGGCATAACTCCAAGCAGTAAGGTACTTGTGGGATTTATCATTTTTATTTTTCTAATTCCTTTTAGAAAAAATTTTTAATTCCTTATTTTTTCTTAAATGGAAGACATAGTCAAGGTGGTTGTTATATGAGAATTCTGAATAGCCAACTTAATTTCTCCTTTTGCTCTTTACACTTATCCACTCCAGATATACTTACATATACATCTTCAGGCCCACCTTGGCTTTGGCTAGGTGAGTAACTTCTTGAACAACCAAAAATTACATATCGAGCTCCAAGTTTCTCCACCAGAGAAGTGTGCTGAGGACTACTATGGAGACCTTCATTTGTCATTTTGAGTCTTGCTTATTTTAAGGGTTGAGGGAATGAGTCCTCAGGTGTAAATCTGACTGTAGGGCAATGGATATGATTTTCTCCAAGTCTAGCAGTGGCTTTGACTCTATACTCTTCAGGTCATTATATCCTACTTCCACATTGAAAATCCTAGGCCATTAGTTGGTTCTTCCTGATTTCAGGGATATTCCAGAATCATTATGTCAGTGGCTTATGAAGTAACTTTTGTAGCTCATGATGGGATATTGGCTCTGTATCTATGAGAGCTCCAACTGAGTAAGAAGTCCAGATATTCTCTCTAACAGATACCATGAAACACTGGATGCCTAGCAGTCACTATTTACATAATTGGAAAGGTATTTGCCTTTATTGTAATACATATGTTGAAGATATTCAGAAAAAGGTAGGTGGCTGATAGGTAATTGTAGTTGATATATGGGACATGGCTACATTTGTACAGTGCTATACACTAAAAAAAATCAGATTCACACATTATCACGATTGATTTTTACTCCAACCATGGGATGAAGCATCAAGGATTATTATTCTGCTGGCATGTTCGTGCAGCTATATGTGTTCCAGTCTTTCCTCAGTCTAGAAGTTTGAATCCTGATTCACTAGTTTCATGTTTCCCACAGCTACATGAACAGCACTGCCACCAAATCCCTTTCTTACCACTTTGGCTTTTTGGGAGGAATATGTTTTTGGTGTCACAGTGTTTGGACTAAATAGCTCCATGGCCCCTGAGTGAAACATAACTTTTCTTTCTGAAATTTTTAGAATGTAATTAATACAGTTATTTTAATTACAGTATATTTAACATACAATGCTATACTAGTATTAGGCGTACACTATAGTGATTCAACAATTCTATACATTACTTTAGTGCTCATCACAATAAGTGCACTCTTAACCCCCTTCACCTATTTTACCTGTCTCCCCATCCAAGCCCTACCAACCTCCCCTCTGGTAACCATTAGTTTGTTCTCTATGGTTAAGTGTCTAGGTTTTTGTTTTGTTTCTTTTTTTCTTTATTCATTTGTTTCTTAAATTCCACAAATCAAATTTATAAAGTTTTCTTCTGGAAGAAGAGATGAATCTAAACAATAAGAATGTTTGGTTAAGGAATATGAGGAAAGTAAGAAATAAAGAGGATGTGGCTTCAATTAGAAGGAAAGACATTGCTCTTTCTCAGTTGCTGTAACTCTGGTGTCTTCACTGACATTATCAGTCATATCGAAACACCTAAAGGAAGTTGGAAAATATCACTGTACTTTTAAAAGGTGCTCTGCCCACAAGGCTCTAAGTTTGCCTTGTATGAGGTTTTTTATTTATTTTTTTTTTTACAAGAGTGAATTCTGTTGCATGTTATCCCTAACTTGACCTTAGGAATTGTCCTTTAAAGGAAGGAAGTTGTCCTGAGGCTGGAGATGACAGAATTATTTTGGTAAAATAAAGCTTCAACAAACTACTTTGATTTTCCAAAGCAGTCTTCATTCTTCAAGAATTTTAGTTTTTTTTTTTTTAAGATTTTATTTATTTATTCATGAGAGACACACAGGCAGAGGGAGAAGCAGGCTCCATGCAAGGAGACCAACATGGGACTCAATCCTGGGACCTCAGGATCATGCCCTGGGCCGAAGGCAGGCGCTCAACTGCTGAGCTACCCGGGCGTCCCAGGATTTTAGTTTTTTAAAACATATTTCTAAATGTGAATCTCATGCATTTGAATGACTTCGTCATATACTACCTCCCAAAATACTTCTCTATTCATGTGTTTTTTTAAAAAGGTCAAAAATTGACAGAGGGGGCTGTATCCAGTATCACTTTATAAAATAGCATTTAGTGACTGGTGGTGAGTTGACTTAGTGGAGATGATGTTACATAAGAAAGTTTTAAAGCTTACAGCGATGAAGGGAAGTATACATATTCAGGCATATGCAAACATGAATTTTTGCAAAATTCCAAATGCAGTTCAAATATGAAACCTTGTGTCTCCTAACGAGGCTGGTGAAGTTGCATTCATATTTTACCTTACTCCTCAGTCAAGCAAATCTTTCCCTGATTTTTCATATTGAAACACTTGGCACTTAAATGTACTGTCATACAACATAAATTCATTTGTTGTCAGGATTACCATATCCACCGTGCCCAGATACTCAGGGCATTCAGAAGGGTAGAGCTTTCTGCAATGTGACTTTAGCTGTTGAAGTCAAACAGACCCAGAAAAAATTAAGTATAGAGAATTGATGGACAAGAAAACAAATGAGAGATAGAAGATTCAGGTACTAGCCATTCTGTATTTTCTTAGAGACTTTTCAGTAGGCCACATAATAAATATTTTTGAGCATGCATTTAGAGCATGGCACTGTGCCATATAGACATTACTGCACATTACTGCTATGCAAAGGAAGTAATCTCTTTTTAACCTTGGTGAACTTGTAACTGGCTGGAGTTAATATTTCTGTCAGACTTTGTTGAATATCTCAGCCCATGCATCACTGTTCTTTTTATAGCTGGTTTTACTCAGTGTCCTTATCCATATACTCCTCTTTAGCCTACTCCCTGGACTACATTCTCTTTTTTAAAAAAAAAAAAATTAGTTACAGTATATTTAAAATAGTGTTATGTTAGTCTTAAGTGTACACTACGGTGATCCAACACTTTTATACATTACTCAGTGCTCATCACCGTAAGTGTATTCTTAAACTCCTTCAGCTATTTTACCTGTCTCCCCTCTCCCACTTCCCCTCTAGTAACCATTGGTTTGTTCTCTATAATTAAGAGTCTGTTTATTAAAATTTGTTTCTTCTTTTCTTTATTCATTTGTTTCTTAAATTCCACATATGGGTAAGATCATATGGTATTTATCTTTCTCTAATGAATTTATTTCACTTAACATTATACCCTCTAGAACCATCCATGTTGTTGCAAATGGCAGGATTTCATTCTTATTTATGACTGAGTTACATTTTGTTGTATCTATATACCACATCTTCATTCATCTGTAAGTGGACACTTGGGTTGCTTCCATAGCTTGATTATTTATCTAAAAATGCTGTGATAAACATAGTGATACATATATCTTTTTGAAAGACTGTTTTTGTATTCTTTGTATAAATACCTAGTAGTAGAATTAGTGGATCATATGATAATTTTATTTTTAATTTTACTATTTTAATTTAATATTATTTTATATTTTAATATTTTAAAATATAAATTTAATTAAAATATAAATTAATTAAAATATAAATTAAATTAACATATTTTAATATTTTAATTTAATATCATTTTAATATTTTAACGTTAATTTTTTGAGGAACCTCTACACTGTTTTCCATAGTGGCTCCACTAGTTATGTTCCTGCCACCAGTGCACAAGGTTCCCTTTTCTCCACATCCTTGCCAATACTTCTTGTTTCTTCTGCTTTTGATTAGCCATTCTGACAGGTGTGAGTTGATATCTGATTTGTATTTCCCTGATGATGAATGATGCCGAGCATCTTTTCTGCTTAATTCTTTTGCATGTAGTTGTCTGGGTTTCCCAGCACCATTTGTTGAAGAGACTGTCTTTTCCCCATTGCATATTCTTGCCTCTTTTGTCAAAGATTAATTGACCATCTAAGCACGAGTTTATTTCTGGGCTCTCTATCCTGTTCTATTGATCTGTGTGTCTCTTTTTGTATCAGTACTGTACTGTTTTGATTACTACAGTTTTGTAGTGTATCTTGAAATCTGGGATTGTGATGCCTTTAGTTTTGTTCTTCTTTTTCAAAATTCTTTGGCTATTTGAAGTCTTTTGTGGCCCCATACAAATTTTAGAATTGTCCTAATTCTGTGAAAAATGCTGTTTTTTTTTTTATAGAGATTATACTCAATCTGTAGATTGCTTTGGGCAGTGTGGAAATTTTAGGTACTATAGAACAATATACTGAAACTCCTAATATACTTCTTCTTATACCTCCTTAGTTAAGTTTATTCCTAGGTATTTTATTATTCTTGGTACACGTGTAAATGAGACTATTTTCTTAATTTCTCTTTCTGCTGCTTCATTATTAGTGTACAGAAATGCAATGGATTTCTCTAAACTGATTTTTTATTCTGTGATCTTACTGAATTCACTGATCACTTCTAGATTTTCAGTGGAGTCTTTAGGATTTTCTATATATAGTATCATGTCATCTGCAAATATTGAAAATTTTACTTTTTCATTAATAATTTGGTGGCCTTTGATTTCTTTTTCTTGTCTGATTACTGTGGTGAGGACTTCCAGTACTATATTAAATAAAAGTGATGACAGTGGACATCCTTGTCTTGTTCTTAATCTTAGGGGAAAAAACAAAGAGGTTTTCCCTACTGAGTATAATGTTAGCTGTGGGTTTTTCATATATTGCCTTTATTATGTTGAGGTACCCTCTAAACAGTCTTTGTTGGGGGGTTTATCATGAAAGCATGTTTTACTTTGTCAAATAGTTTTTCTGAATCATTTTTGTTTTTCTGCATTATTGAAATGATCATATGGTTTTTATTTTTTCTCTTGTTGATATGATGTATCAAGTTGATTTATTTGGAATATTGAACCACCCTTGTGTCCCAGGGATAAATCTCATTTGATTATGTTGAATTATTTTAAAAAATGGATTTAGTTTGCTAATGTTTTGTTGAGGAATTTTGCATCTATGTTCATCAGAGATATTGGCCTGTAATTCTCTCTCTCTCTCTCTCTTTTTTTTGTCATGTCTGTATCTGGTTTTGGTATCAGGGTAATTCTGGCCTCACACAATGAATTTGGCAGCTTTTCTTCCTCTTCTATTTTGTGGAATAGTTTGAGAAGACTATATATTAAGTCTTCTTTAAATGTTTGATAGAATTCACCTTTGAAGCTGTCTGGTTCTGGACTTTAGTTTGGTGGAAGGTGTTTGGTCACCAGTTCAATTCCATTGCTGGTATTATGTCTGTGCACATTTTCTGTTTCTTCCTGATTCGGTTTTGGGAGCTTAGGTGTTTCTAGGAACTTATCTATTTCTTCTAGGTTGTCCAAATTTTTGGCACATAGTTTTTAAATAATATTCTCTTATAACTCTTTGTATTTTCTGCATTGTTGGTTGTTATTTCTCTTTCATTTCTGGGTTTGTTTATTTGAGTCCTGTCTCTCTCCTTTTTGATGAGTGTGACTAAACTTTTATCAAATTTGTTTATCTTTTCAAAGAATCAGCTCATGTTTTCATTACTCTGTTTTATTGTGTTTTTGAGTTTCTATTTCATTTATTTATTCTGTAATCTTTATTATTTTCTTCCTTTCTGGTTTTGGGGTTTTTTTTCCCTTCTAGTTCCCTTGGATGTAAGGCCAGGTTGATTATTTGAGAGGTTTTTGTTTTGTTTTGTTTTGTTTTTGCTTCTTGAGGTGGGCCCATATTGCTACACACTTCCCTGTTAGAATAGCTTTTGCTGCTTCCCAAAGGTTTTGTACTGTTGTTTTCATTTTCATTTCTCTCCATTTATTTTTTGATTTCATCTTTTTTTCTTAGTTGACCTATTCTTTGTTTGGTGGCATTTATTTAATCTCTGTGTATTTGTGTTCGTTCCAGAATTTTTCTGTGGTTAATTTCTAGTTTCATAGCATTGTGGTCAGAAAAGAAGCATGGTATGGCTTTGATTTTTTTTTTTAATTTGTTGAGACTTGTTTTGTGGCTTAACATGTGATCTACTTTGGAGAATGTTCCACGTGCTCTTGAAAAGAATGTATATTTCTTTGTTTTAGGATGGAATGTTCTGCATATATCTGTTGGGCCCATCTAGTCCAATGAGACTACCATCTCTTTCGGGAGGAAATTTTTAAGTATCCCTATTTCCACTTTCTACATTTCAACATCTGAGTTGGACATCACCTTATGCCCCAGTTTTGAGACATAGGTTTCTGCCTTAAATTCTGTTCTTAATTTCCTGACTCAGGGAGCTGAAGTATATCCCAAACTCCTCCCCAAAAGAGAATCTTTTTATTTTTTCCAATTTTTATTTAAATTCTAGTAGTTAGCATACAGTGCAATGTGGGTTTCAGGAGAATTTGTAATTCATCACTTAACATAGTGCATCTACCTAGTGCTCATCATAAGTGCTCTCCTTAATATCCATGACGTGGCTCCCACTCTCTACTCTCCATCAATCCTGTTTGTTCTGTCTTTAAGAGTTTCCTATGGTTTGTTTTCTTCTCTTTTCCCCTGTCCCATATGTTCAGTTTTCTTTTTTTAAATTCCACATATGAATGAAATCATATGATATTTGTCTTTCTCTGATTTATTTAGCTTAGCATATCATTATATATTCTAGCTCTATTCCATGTCGTTGCAAATGGCAAGATTTCATTCTTTTTAATGGCAGAGCAATATTCCATTGCATATATATTCCAAATCTTTATCCTTTTAACAGTTGATGGACATTTGGACTCTTTCCATAGTTTGGCTATTGTTGATAATGCTGCTGTAAACTTTGGGGTGCATGTACCCCTTTGAATCTGTTTTTTCTATCCTCTGGGTAATACTTAGTAGAGCAGTTGCTGTGTCCTAGGGTAGTTCCATTTTTAACTTTTTGAGGAACCTTCAGACTGTTCTCCAGAGTGGCTGCACCAGTTTGCATTCCCACCAGCAGTGTAAGAGGGTTTCCCTTTCTCCACATCCTTACCTACACTTGTGTTTTTTGTACTGTTAATTTTAGCCATTCTGTCAGGTGTGAGGTGATATCTCATCATGGTTTTGATTTGTATTTCCCTGATGATGGGTGACATCGAGCATCTATTCATGTGTTGTTAGGCAGCTGCATGTCTTCTTTGGAAAAGTGTCTTCCTTGGAAAAGTGTATAAATAGGTGTCTTCTTCTTATTTCTTAACTGGATTAGTTGTTTTTTGGGTGTTGAGTTTGATAAATTCTTTATAGATTTTGGATCCTAACCCTTTATCAGATATATCATTTGCAAATATCTTCTTCCATTGTGTGGATTGCCTTTTAGTGTTGATTGTTTCCTTTGCTGTGCAGAAGCTTTTTATCTACATGAAGTACCAAGGGCTCTTTTTTGCTTTTGTTTCTCTTGCCTCTGGAGATATGTGTAGTAAGAAATTACTGCAGCCGATGCCAAAGAGGTTGCTGTCTGTGTTTTCCTCTAGGATTTTGATGGTTTCCTGTCTCACACTTAGGTCTTTCATCCATTTGAACTTATTTTTGTGTAGGGTGTAAGAATATGGTCCAATTTCATTCTTCTGCATGTTGCTGTCCAGTTTCCCAATACCAGTTGTTGAAGAGACTGTCTTTTTTCCGTTGGCTATTCTTTCCTGCTTTGTCACAGATTAGTTGACCATGTAGTTGTTGGTCCATTTCTGGGTGTTCTACTCTGTTTCATTGATCTATATGTCTATTTTTGTGCCAGTACCATACTGTCTTGATGACAACAGCTTTGTAATGTATATTGAAGTCCAGAATTGTGATCCCTCCAATTTTGTTTTTCCTTTTCAGGATTGCTTTGGTTATTTGGAGTCTTTTGTCGTTTCCATACAAATTTTTGTATTGTTTGTGCTTGCTCTGTGAAAAATGCTAGTGGTATTTTGATAGGAATTGTATTAAATGTGTAGATTGCTTTGGGTCATATAAATGTTTTAACAATGTTTGTTCTTCCAATCCATGAGCATGGAAGGCTTTTTCATTTCGTTGTGCCCTCTTCAATTTCATTCATAAATGTTGTATAGTTTTCAGAGTACAGGTCTTTTACCTCTTTGGTTAAGTTTATTTCTAGGTATCTTATTGTTTTTGGTGCAATTGCAAATGGGATCAATTCATTGATTTGTTTTTCTACTGCTTCATTGTTGGTGTGTAGTAATGCAACAGATTTCTGTACATTGGTTTTATATCGTGTGACCCAAATAGAGAAGCTGACTTCTCTTTTCTAGTTCTGCTTTTAAGGAATGGGTACCTTATCCCAATCCTTCTGTGACTGGGAAATGACTACTTACTACTTGTTCTCCATTTCTTTGACTGACTCCCCTAATCTGAGAGCTCGTTTTCTAACCACCGGCCTGGATAGGTACTTGTGGCTCTTAAAAATATTGGGTATTGTGTTTTCTGGAATAGGTGGACCCTTCTCTATTCAGAGAAGGCTTCCTTCCATGCACCTTCCAGGTCATTATCCTAATTCATCTCCAAGTCTCCTCTTTGCTTTAAGTAACTGGGCCAGTTTAGGCTTGGTTTCAAATAGTGACATGAAATAAAGTTTTATTGACACTCAGCTACACCCATTTACATATTGTCAATGGCTGCAATTGACTAAAATTGCAGAGCTGAGTAATTTTAGCAGAGATTTGGAAACTTGAAAATATTTACTATCTGACATCACAAAGAAAAAGTTTTCCAAGCCCTATTATAAATAATAAGAGTTGTAAAGTAGCATGTAAAAGTTCAAAGGTGGGAGATTTTTTCTGAGTGTGAAATCAATAAAAGGAGGTTCATTAATACTCTTGAGAAGGAAGTACCTTACCGTTATTGGGCTGTTTTCCCTTAAGTGACTCTTGGAGATGAGACTGACTTAGGGTGGAAGGAGGTAGTTATTTCAAAGATGTCTTCCAGGATGTAAATCAGAGACAAGAGCCCTATTTTAATAAACAATGTAGGGAATATTTCATGTTGACAATTAATTTTGATTCAGGAGGAAGCTACTTCAAATATTATAGCATATATATGTATTATAGCATATATATATTATAGCATATATATATATATATATATTCTATTCTGCAATGTCAAAGTAGAGATCACATCTTAGTGTATTCCTGACACTGTAGCACTTACATAATATCATCATGTGATTATAAGTAAGGTTTGGTTAAAAATGAGTTGTGAATAGTCCATAAAAATAAAAATTTAAAAAATGACAAATGTGTACTGCTTTAATTACTTTATTATTATTGGGTTATTTAAGTTTTTAAAATATCTTCTTAAATAGAAATATTTGTTAAATATATTTTCTAGGAATTTGTCCTTGAGTTTAAATTTTCAACATTACTGGCATTAAGTAATTATACTATCCTGTATTGACTATTAAATGTCCAAAGTTTCTTAACTGTGTCTCACTTTTAAATCTCAATATTGATTATTTGTGACTTTCTTGTTTTTCCAAATAGTCATGCCAGTGGTTTGGGAATTTTTATTAGACTTTTGAAAAACCAGTTTTTAGCTTTATTGATAATTTCTGTTGAATGCTTTTCATTCTTAATTCCCTAATTTTTGTTTTTATCTTCATTATTTATCCTACCCTTTTTCCCCCCTGTCCTTTTCTTATACCTTGAGGATATTTATTAGCTCATTAATTTTTAGACTTTCTTCTTTTGTAATACGTGCATTAAACGGTATAATTTTTTCTTTAACGTCTTCTTTGCTGTATCTCATGTAGTAATTTCATTATCCATTTCAAAATACATTCTAGTTTACATTTTGATTTCTCCTTTGATATATGGGTTGTTTAGAAGTGTGTTTATTAATTTTCAAACATGCAGGGTTTTTGGTTATTACCTATTATTAACTTGTAATTTAATTGCACTGTGGTGAAAGATCATTGCACTGTAGGATTTCAGGGCTTTGAAATTTTTTTGTGTTTACCTTAATGCCCCAGAAAAGTACAGTGTTTTTAAATGTTTCATATATGTTAGAAAATAACATGTTTTCTCCAGTTTGGGGTACAGCAATTCATGTTTGTCTGTAGTTCACATTTGCTCATTTGGATGTTCTAGATCTTTACCCACTTTTTTGTTGGCTTGGTTTACCAAATAATAAGCATTTAAAAATCTTTCACTGTAAATTTGAATTTTTCTTATACTTGTAGTATTAATACTTTTTACTTTGTGTGTATTGTGGTTGTATTTTTATATGTAACCAAATTAAATTTGTAGATTCCTAATGAATTGAATGTTGGTTTTTATTATGTTGTGACTGACCTTTTCTCCTTTAAGAATGCAAAATATAGGGTAGTCCGGGTGGCTCCGCGGTTTAGCACCACCTTCAGCCCAGGGCGTGATCCTGAAGACGCGGGATCGAATCCCACATTGGGCTCCCTGCATGGAGCCTGCTTCCCTGCTTCTGCCTGTGTCTCTGCCTCTCTCTGTGTCTCTCATGAATAAATAAATAACATCCTTTAAAAAATAATAAAAAAAAGGATGCAACGTATATTTTGCTTGATACTAATATAGCTACAACAGCTTTCTTTTGGGTATTATTAGTTGCATCGTTCACTTTTGAAACTTTCTGGATGCGTACGTGTTAAATGTGCAAATATATTTATGTGTTAACTGAACCTTATGTTTTTTGTCTTTAAAGCATTTAGCCTCCTTTATTTAATATTATTACTAATACATTTTAATATATTTGGGCTTATAATTACAATTTATTTTTGTTATTTCTCCTGCACATTCTATATTTTCCTTTCCTTTGTTTTCCTTTCATGTTGGAACTTTCATTTTTTCCTTCTACTGGTTTATAAATTATACTTCTTTTAGTGGTTATTCTGGAAATTACAACATGCATTTTTAACTTGTCAAAGTCAAAAGTTAATCATTGCCTTCACCTTCTATCCTGACAATACAAGGTCCTTAAAACATTTAACTGCATTTATGCCTCTCCTGACTTAGGTTAGTACTATTACATATTTCAGTTTTCTGTCAGTGTTTTTAAACTCTAAGACATTATTATTGTTTTATTTAGTATTTACTTAGAATTATTCCCATCTTTGCTACTTATTATCACGTGCTATTCTTTTTATGATCACTTTTCCTTTGCCACTTTCTTTTGTCCATAGTTTCCTTTTGTGGTTTGTTAGGTCTAAACTGTCATTTTTTTGCAGGAGGAGGCATCTGAAAGTTACTTTAAGTCTCTTTCATTTTTAAAAGATATCTTTGGTAGGTATAGGTTTTGGAATTAGCAGTTCTTTCTTTTTTTTTTTTTTTTAAGATTTTATTTATTTCTTCATGAGAGACAGAGAGAGGCAGAAACATAGGCAGAGGGAGAAGCAGGCTCCCTATGGGGAGCCTGATATGGAACTCGATCCCAGGATCCCGGGATCATGACCTGAGCCAAAGGCAGACACTCAACCACTGAACCACCCAGGTGCCCTGGCAGTTATTTCTTTAAGCACATTATGAATGCTATTCCACTGGCTGCTGTAACCACTTGTTATTTTAAAGACTTGTCAGTCTCTCACCCCTTTTCAAACAATTTATTTATTTTTGATTGTTGTCAATTGATATTTAATACTTATTTTTATCTTTTTTTGTTTCATTTTCACTTTGATAGTGTGTATAGGTGTAGATTCATTTTATTAACCTTGCTTCAGATACCTTGTGCCCCCGAATCTATGGATCAGTCTCTATCATTATATCTGGGAAGTTCTCTGGTATTGTTTCCTCAAATACTACCTCTGCCACATATTCTCTGTCATCCTCCTCTAGATTCTAATTAAATGTATGCCAGATATTTCCATTCCATACATTCTCCATGTCCCTTAATTTACTTTTTACTTTTCATTTCTCTTCCACATTCTAGATAATTACTTTCAACCTATCCTCCAGCTACCTGACTTTCTCTTCAGTTATATCTGGCCTGTGGTTAAATTCATTTTGAGTTTTAAATTTTAGTTACTTTATTTTTTTATTTCTTGATTTAATTCTTTTCCACATCTGCTGTATTTTTTTAATAATAACTTTTGGTTCCCATCAGATATTTTAAAGTTATGTTTTCTTTCTTTAAACACAGTAAACATAATTATATTTATAATCACGTCTGATAATCCCAGTATTTCATTTCAATCATTCTAATAGTTAATGTTTTGAGGGGCCCATTTCTCTTTTCTCTCATTACTGCTATTTCTTGCTTATGCATCCTTATTGATAAGCTCTGTTATTTTTACTGTGTGTATCTCATTTTTCTTATAATATTATTCATGAGAATTATTTCAGCATTAAACTTAAGAGTTACATTCTCCCAGGGAGTTTCCATTATCTTCTGTCAGGTACCTAATAAACTAATTTCATGGCATTAGGTTTCCCTTTTTTTTCTTTTTTTGAGGGAGGTACAGGTGAGATTTTGTATTGCAACTCCTACGGAAGCAGGCTTGTGACTACTCACACTATTACTACCTTCTCCAAAATAGAGATAAGACAATTTTACCAAGGAGTGAAGAAGTAAGATAGCTCTGCTTCTTGTTCATCTTTATGCTGTGGGTGTAGCCCTGTGAAGTCCCAGCTGTTTGAGTGGGACAATCTCTTATTAGCCTCCCCACGATGGACAGATCCTGGCTTTGACTATCATGTGTTGGCAGACAGACTAGAAAGACAGAGTTTACCAAATGGCTCATGTCAAGAGCAGCTTCACTTAACTCTCTGTGTTGGAGGTTTTACTTAGATTTTGACCTGCTAATTCTCTATAACTTGTCCATCCTTTGATGTTTTAAGATGAATAAAGAATATATTATTCTTTTTTACCATCATATTTAGTTGTTTCTTTGGAGGAGGGGATGAAGGGATAACCTTAATAACTTAACTCACCGTTCTAGGAACTTCTATCTTCTGATTGAGATTTTATATTATATTTTATTCGTACATAACATGTTTTATTCTAAAATGCAGCTAAGGTAGTTTTACTTAGCTTTGTTATGCACAAACATTATTTGACAAAATTCAACATATTTTTATGTTAAAAACTCTCAACAAACTGAGTATGGAGGGAATGTGCCTCAAAATAATGAAGGCCATATATGACAAGCCCACAGCTAACCTCATATTCAACAGTAAAAAGCTGAAAGCCTTTCCTCTAATATCAGGAAGAAGACAAGGGAAGTCCTAGGCAGAGCAATTAGGCAAGAAAAAGAAAGACTTCCAAATCAGAAAGAAAGAATTAAAATATTTCCTGTTTGTAGAGGACATCTCATATATAAAACCCTAAAAACATCACAAAAAGGCTGTTAGAACTAATAAATTCAGTAAAGTTGCAGGATATAAAATCAATATACAAAAATCAATTGTGTTTTATATGTTAAAAATGAATTATTAGAAAAAGAAACTAAGAATATAATGCCATTTAGAAGCACCTGGCTGGTTCAGTTGTTTAAGTGTCTGACTCTTGATTTCAGCTCAGGTCATGATCTCAGGATCCTGGAATCTAGCCCCACAACGGGCTTCTCATTCAGTGAGCTGTCTGCTTTGGATTCTCTCCCTCTGCCCTTCATCCTTCTTTCTCTCTCTCTCTAAAATAAATATTAAAACAAGAAAAGAATGCCATTTATAATTATATCAAAAATAATAAAATATCTAGGTATAGATTTATGTGTATCTTACCTGATTTATTAATAGGCTTACATTTATTTTTAAACAGATTTTTAAAAATTCCCTAATTTTTTAGGAGATTTTTTTTGTGCTCCTTTCTTATTTTAAAGTCCTAGGGTTTGAGCCCGTGGGTGGCTCAGTTGGTTAAGTGTCTGAGTCTTGATTTTGGCTCAGGTCATGATCTAAGGATTGTGAGATTGAGCCCTGCCTAATGCTCCATGCTCAGTAGGGAGTTGGCTTCTCCCTCTCCCTCTCCTTCTCCCCGCTAGTGCTTGCTGTCTCACTGTCTCAAATAAGCAAATAAAATCTTTAAAAAGAAAAAGAAATGGCTCAATCAAGTAATAATGGGAGACTCTGGAAGCAGTGATTGGGCATTTGAGAATCTTCTTCCTATGTAGTTCTAGTAATAAGAACACAGATTCCTAAGTCAGAATGCCTGGGTTCATCCTAAGAGAGTTAGCCATCCATTCTGTGACTTCTGTCATTTGTAAAATATGAATAATAAGAGTATCTTTTGGATAGTTGTGAATATTAAATGAGTTCATACATGGAATGTGCTTTGAACTAAGCCTGACACTTAGTGAGTGCTGTATGAATGTCCAAAGGGAATGGAGCTTTTCAATGTACTGTAGAGGATGAGTGAAGATATAAGCACTTCTGGGCGAGGTAGAATGTTGAATGTGTTCTTATGTACAGACCAGTTTTAGGAAGTTAGGTGCAACAAGGATAGAGGGCACTGGATGCCTAAGGAGTGTGAATGAGAAAGGAGTTTAGGACAAAAGTACAGAGGTGCTGTTCTTAGCCGAATTGATATTTTAGTCCTGGTTTGTTGCTTTTTTTCTTCCCACTACTCTGTCCCTCAGTTATGTAGGACTAATTCTCTTTCCTAGAAGCCAGTGAGTATATAGACTGATTTTTCTTTTAACCAAGGAATATATTAAGTAAGGTTGAACATGAATTGTTATTGTGCCACAAGGGGAAAAAAAAACTGATTCAATTTGATTCTCAAGTGTATTCCTACATTGAATAATAATGACATTATCATTTAATTATTTAGACATTAGCTTCATTGGCATGTGTAGTTTGGGACCATTAGAAAAAAAAATGAGAAAGAACAATATTCTGTTTTTATTGTAGCACCCCACTGTTAATTATCTTACAGGCTAATGTTTAATCACGTTTTTAGTCTTGCACAGTTCTTGATAATGATTAACCTGAAATAACTACTTCCATACATGAGTTGGGGACCCATTTACTTTTGTTGTTTCCTTTCTCAGGAAGTTAAATGGTTAAAACTTGCAGATCTAAATTGTCCGTGAATAGCCATAAGAGGAAAAAAGCCCATGAAATATGGAGGAAAGTTTTGTATGTATTTCTTAATATAAACTTGAACATTCATTAAACATTTAAAGACTATACTTAAATGAATGTTTCTTTTCAATACCATGTGACTAGAGTATTAGTTTTGAAAGCTTTAGACTCCACTATGAAGGGTTTTTCTCTTGTTTGTGGTGACTAAAGTCAGGAAATCTAATTATCAAGGCTTTCATTAAACGTAACTTTGCTGAGTCACATTGTAGGTCTACAACAGGGTTTTATATATAGTTTATATTCCTTCTAATTCTTCTCTTTTATTGCCTCTCCCATACATCAAACAGACACTCTACTTACCTAGGAGATGATCTACGAGTTTTCCAATTAACTGTGACAAAAATCAATAAAAATATGTTTTGGAATTTAAAAAAATCAATAAATTAGCAAATACATGTATTTATTGCAGTAGATTGTATTTTTTCACCTTTTTTTTTTTTTTTTAAAGAGGCAACAGGTAGAGGGAGACAGAGAGAGAGAATCTCAAGCAAGCTCCATGCCCAGCATGGAGCCTGACATGGGGCTCAATCTCACAACCCTAAGATCATGACCTGAGCCTAAATCAAGAGTCGGATGCTCAACCAACTGAGCCACCAGGCACCCCAATTTTTCCGACTTTTTAAAATCTCTTACCCATTAGAGCATAAATATTCCTGTTCATTGCTATAAAATATCTTCTTCTTGGAGAGGTTACTTCCCTACTTCATTGTCAGTCAAATAATTTGCTGAACCAGTGGCATATGAGAAATGACGGAATGGCAGACCCAAGGAGAAGGTTTAAGAGACATCATGGTTCTGCCAACTCTTGTGTTTTCCCACATATTTCCTTGATATGATAAAGTAGCTTCTTCTTTTACAAAGGGAGATATTTTTATGCATCAAAGGGATGTAAGATTACTTTTTCAATTTTAATTGTTTTCCCTTACTTTTGATTGAAATTGTGACATGAGCTACAGTTTTTTAAACTGTAGTTACTATTTTTTAGATTATTATCTGAAAGAAGGCATACAATGTCTTTATAAACACCTGTTGCTCATAGCAATACAGTAGCTGATTATTGATTGAACCTCACCAGGTTCTATCCCAAAAGCATTCCTAGAAGACAATATAAATATTCCCCATATTTCAGCTTCTGTTCTAAATCAGCTCAGCCTCTTTCTTGAAGCCTCCCTGATCACACCAGCCAGCACATTTTTCCTCTATGCTACTTGTTCCATATTGAACACTGGTCACAGTGAATTTATGTTTTGAGAGTGGCGAATGCACCATCCAGCACCTCCATGTTCATTGAATATATGAATCTGTCAGAGAAGGAATGTATACATTGATGAATAAAGTAGATTGTGTGGAATTTAGTATGTGAGGTATCAGCTGGCTTCTATTATACTCTCATTGACTCTTATCCCTCTCATAGTAAACTTGAGGAAAGTCATCATGTCACTCTGTTGTTTTTTCCTATAGCACTAGGCACATAGTTGTGGTTCAGCAAGTGTTCACTGAGTGTAATTGGATTGAACTGAATAGGTAGGAAGTAACAAAGACTTGAGTCAGGCTTCACTCAATTGGAATTGAAACACAAATCCTCAGAGTCACTAATTTAGACATCACCTTAGTGTTTGGGGCAATTTGTACTACCAAAATCCACAGATGAGCCACCAAACTCTTCTTTTCTTTTTAAGATTTTATTTATTTATTTATTCGAGAGACAGAGTGAGTGAGAGAGAGAGTACACAAGCAAGTGCAAAGGGAGAAGGAAAAGCAGGCTCCCTACTGAGCAGGGAGCCTAACCCAGGGCTCAATCCCAGGACCCTGGGATCATGACCCAAGCCAGAGGTAGGCCCTTAACTGACTGAACCACCCAGGTGTCCCTGAACTCTTATTTTGTGAATAAATTTAAGTGATTGATAAAAAAGAAAGTTTTAGGCGTTTTTGTTATTTATTCACACTAACAGTATGTAATGGTTGGAATTGACCTAAGAGATTCAAACACCTCCATTGTTATTGAGTATTGTGGCCATTATCACCCCATTCTGTGGCATAGGTGTTTTCTATTATCACAGTACCTGGGTTGCAGGTGTTATGAAGTGTATTTCCAGCACACACTCAGCACTACAGGGGGTGCCTGGCTGGCTCAGTGGGTGGAGCATGTGACTCTTGCTCTCTGGGTTGTGAGTTCAAGTCCCAAGTTGCATGTGGAGATTACTTAAAAATAAAATCTTAAAAAAACAAAAAAAAAACTACAAGAGGTTGTTGGAATCAGTGCGACAGAACATGGTATCTTCCAGCAGATAGACATGAGTTTGAATCTCAGTTCTAGTACTTATACTCATTAGTTGAGCAGTTTAGATGAATCATATATGCTGTCTAAATCTTGGTTGCCTCATTTATCAAATGGGAACAAATGCCTACTCCACAGGCTTCTGGAATGTTAGGGATGAGGTGACGAATTGCCTACCACAATGACTGACACAGGGCTGGACTGTAATACCTGTGAACCTTTGTTGTTATTCTCACTTTCAGTCCCTAACACAATGTCTGATATATGGTAAGTACTAAATCAAATTAACTTCAGTAAATGGACTCTGCTGGGCTCATTAACCAATTTCTGTTGTGATGACAGGAAAAGGAAGCTCTATAAAATCACGGAGAGTTTTTATGAATTAGAAGAGGTGAAAAACTCTGTCCTTGTAGCTATGTATAGAATTACGGCTATGTAGTATAATTTATGTCAATTGCTAATTGAGTATCTACCATCTGATTAACACTGGGAGCACTTTTTCATGTATCACAGAGGGTTTAAAAAACAATATAGATAGAACCGGTGTTGAACATTGGAAAGAATTTGCCCCCTCTATTGCGAAGTTAGAGAGATGATAGACAAGCTTCTGAGCCAGAAATAAGTACCTGCTGTCATGGTACCTAAAAAAATATCAGAAACCCATCCCTATATTGTTAATTACTACTTACCATGACAATGGCACACATTTGTGTTGCACTTTAGAGTTAACAAAGCACTTTAGCAAGCACTCTCTTATTTTGTTATTTTTATACCAACCCAGTGAAGTAAGAAGACATTATTATCCCAATTTTGTAAATGATTGTATAATTGGAAATTTATGAAGCCAGGAAACCTCACTCCTAGTATAGAGCGCTTTGCTCTGTTGGCCTATTAAGTCTTCTAATAAAAAAGGTCTAGAGAGGAAGATATAACTTCTTATTTTGATAGCTGAGAGCCAAGTCCCCAAAGAATGGTAGGCCAGTAACTCTGTAATGTCAGGGGTCTGGGAGGGGGAGAGAATAATTCTCGAAGGCAGATTCTTCAGCCTTAATACATTGATATTTTGATATTTTGACTGGGTGACTTTTTTGTTGCCTGTCCTGTGTACTGTAGGGTATTTAGCAGCATTCTTTGCCTTTACCAATTAGATGTCAGTAACACACCCTCAGTTAGGACAACAGAAAATGTCTCCAGACATTACCAAATATCCCTTCTGAGGAGGGGATAAAATCAGCTTGCTTGGGAACTATTGCTCCAGAGAAAAGATAGAATAAATAAACTTCACCTATTTTACAGTTTTCATCATAGCTAAACCCAAGCAGAACTTATAATCACTGAACCAAAAGTTATTTTTCACAGATACATGTGCAACCCTGCTTCTTAGGAATAGTTTAGTTGGTGCTGAAAGCTGGAGAAAACAGGAGAAGATATGGCTGGTCTCACAGAGAGAAGTCTGCTAGTAGTCCAGGGCATAAGGCCCAGTAAAAGTATTCACTGAAACATAAAGAGGGAGCAGGAGGGCAAATTGTCCATCCAAAATGTACCCAGGGTGTACAAATCACACATTTTCTATCTTGTAATATGCTATATAATAACCATGGGTGGTGCTACTATGTGTTTTTGACTCCAGAACACATTGGAGCCTTTCTCAACATCAGAACCACTCTACATTAATATGAAAAGGGGGAGTATATAAGGTTATGAGTTTTGAGACCTCTGCCTTGGTACTTCTCATTTACTAGCCATATGTATGTAACCTCAGGCAAGGTGCTTCACCTCTCTGGATCTAGGTTTCTAGATCTAAAAATGAGATTAATTTCAATATCTCCAAGCTTTAAAATTGTATGGTTTTCTTTTTCTTATGACCACAATGAAGTCACTACTATTACTGCCAGCTAGTATGATTATCCTGCCATGCACATCACCAGAAGTAATATGGTAATATTGGTGGTATCATTCTTGTAAAGTTAAAAAAAATGTTCTAATGAAGCAGATTAAGGCTACTTACAATATATGCATCCTTGGGCTCAGGGAGACTAGGGAGGAAATGATCTACTTGGATATGAGAAATGAAGTAGCCAGGGCATTGAAATCCATAACTCACCATGGTTAATGAATCTTCCTCTCCCTAACCCAATACCCCAGGCAAAAGATAGGCATTGGTACCTATTAAATAAGAGCTAGGAGAAAAGGAATTACAGTCAAAACCCTCTTAAGACATTTTCAAAGGAGCAGCCATTAAAGCTTCTAAACCAGGAAATCATCCTTGGAGAGAAATGGAAAATCACAGGTACGGTGCCATGCAAATGTGGCCATTTAATAAATACTATTGGATGAGGAGGATGATAAGAATAAATGCTTGCTGGCAGCAAAAGTGGGAAGCAGGAACCTTTTAAGGAGTGGTTAATTTTTTTTTCTACAAACTGAGTTTGTGCTAGTGGAAATGTCATATCACCTGGAGATGGAGATTCTTAATGGACAGATTTCTCTCATCCCAAATTTAGGCGTTGGTAGTCATTGTAGTCACATAGGCACTTTTTCCATTTGGTGGTATGGAGGAGAAGGATTATCACTTTTATAGTCAGATGCACTCTTTGAAAGGAAAAGGCCTATACCTCCTTTTCCTCATCTATCACTAGTTTCCCAACGGATGCCAGCAGCAGCAATAGCAGCAGTGGAGACATGCAGACACGCAGCAGCTAAATTAATGATCTAACTGGATTATTGACCTATTGAGGGAACAGTGAGAGATGGCGCTATAAGAAAAAGTTAGCTTTTAAAGTGAATATTGTTGTAACGCTAAGGTCTCTCAAGAGAATTTGGAATTGGTGAATTTGTTTGGAGATCCTAACTACTCTCTCAATGGAAGCATGGATATGGGTGAACATTGGCATTCTCTGCCACATCTTGCTCTGTTGCTCAGCAGGTTCCCATTTGCTTCCTGTAGACCAAAGTCCCATCAATCACTGCTCGTATGTTCACATTCAGGATCTCCAGACATTCAATCAGGAAATGATGGTCTAAGGAAAAAAAAAAAGGCAAAATATCCACACCCCTTCTCCACTTAATATGAAATGGATGAGCATAGGTTAATTGGACTATATCTGTCATAGGCTGGCTTCCTGGAAAGCAGACTCTGAGACAACGGACAATGGCTGCATGCAGGAAATGCTATAAAGAGCCCCACCTGTGAAAGGGAAGGGAAGGAAGCAAACAGTCTCAACACATTCTTCAGCCAATCTCATAATGAAGCTGGGGTGGCCCTTCAGGATTGCCTCAAAGTAAGGCAAGGAGACTGGACCTTTATATTTTAATTGACCAGTTATTAGACTTAGTTATTTCTGGAAAGGGCCATGACCTTGAACAAAGTGTGAGGCAATTCCCCTCAGCTGAGATAATTAATAAAAAGTGTTGTCTGGGGGCACTTGGGTGGTGCAGTCCATTAAGCATCCAACTCTTGGTTTCTGCTCAGGTCATGATTGCAGGGAGTCTGCTCAAGATTCTCTCCTTCTGCCCCTCCTCTCCCTTTCTCTTTTAAATAAATAGATAGATAGATAGATAAATAAATAAATAAATAAATAAATAAATAAATAAATAATCTTAAAAAAAAGTGTTGTCTGAGGGCTATATTTGGCATTCCCAACAACTAGGGAATTAAATCCTTTAGTCCTAAAGTGGGATCTAGGAGATACCTCATAGTGACTACCACAAACTGCCATTTTGTGGCAGTGGATAAGAAGTGACACGACAGTCATTGGTTTGTATTAGCACTTGGAATCCTAGGAAATTTCTTTTCTCTATAGGAGAATTTAACCTGATGAAATTTCTGGAAGGAACCTCCCATTTTTCTCCATGGCTCCAAGTGTTGCCTTATTATCTTCTGTGTATGTGTAGAAGTGGGTGGGTGGTGTGGAGTCTTTCCTCCTTGGGGCTATGCATATTTTAGATGTACTCTATTTTTGAAAATTTGAGGGGTCAAACAAGTAATTTAAATCTTGAGTAGTTACTTTTAAAATCTGGGTTAATATTTTCTTTGACAATGCAGTTTATTTAAAAACTTAATAGACTCCTATTTGTTTCTAGTCAGTTTCATGTGGCAGAAATCATACCCAAATTTATTTCCCAGACATCAACCTCAAATATGCTTTGTTTATTTGCTTCGTTACTCCCATGCATCTCTTTTCTCTCAATTTAATGGTGGTTACCTTGAAAGTATCTGGCTTTGCCCAAGGTTCAATAGTAGGAGTCTTCATTTGTCAAATGTTTTATCAATCTTATTTTTATACTTCTTGGGGTCTAGAAAAAGTCAATTTTTGTCTAAAGCTTTAAAATATTAAATTTTGTTCTCTATTTTGAACAAATTTCTTATGAGCTTATCACTTTCTTGAAATACCTTGCCAAATACAACCAATAGTAAGTATCCAACACACCCTATCACTTTGTTTCCTTCCAACCACCCTCCTGAAGAGTTGCCAGCTCAGTAGGCACATAGTCTCCTTCTCATATTATTTTCCAATGACAGTTTGACCAGATGGTTTACCACTGCATAATACAGATCAATAATTCAGTATATATAGATTTTTTACCATATATTTCATATACTTGAGGTATTTGGTTTTGCAGCATTCTACTTCAAGTTACCAATTTTTATCAATGTCATAAATTATCAATTTACCAACTTACCAGTTGTCATAATAGGTTAACCACTATAATAACCCGTAAATCCAGTATTTAATACTATAAAAACATCTTTCTCATTTATAATCACATCCATTGGATGCCAGATAACTCTCATCCAAGCACTGATTCAGATCTTTTGAACCAGCCTCCTTTCATATTTTGGTACTAACATCCTTAACATGTGACTTTTATGATTTTCTAGGAGGAGGAAGAAAACAGAGGTTGGAACACAGGAGATTTGATAAGGGGATATTAAACTGGAAAATGCCTGACATCACTTCTGCCCATATTCTGTTTTCTATAACTCATTGAAAAGCTTCATTTAACTGAAAGGAGACTTTGAAATGTATTCTAGTATATACCTTGGATGAAAAGCAGAAAGAGTGTTGATGGACTGCTATCCTTTGTTCCAGATGGGCTGGGGCAAAAATTCAAAACCAAATTGTGAAGGGCCTTGCATTACTCTATTATGGAAATTGGACAGTGACATTGAGGAATGATTTAAGGGAAGTGTTTGAAAGAAAGGGAAAAATAAAGGTGAGTGGTTATATACAAGATAGGATCTAACAATGCAAACTAAGGAAGAATATTCTGGGAGGTAATGAAGAGCCTTATGAGAGAGTGATATCCTGGAAGCCAAGGAAGGAGAGTTTTTCCAGAAGTCTAAAATGTCATATATGACAGTGACCAAGATGCTGGGATAGTGAAAGGGCAACAATACCAATTATTTAAAAGTTTGGGACACAGCTAGAATTTTGATACATACCCTTTGGAAAACTGTATCTACTAAAAATGAAAAAAGTATATTTACATTTATATAAATATATTTATAAGAGATGCTTAGATGTCTATAGCAATACTATTTGCCTATCCAAGAATTGGAAATGACTCAAAAGTCCATCAGGCAGTATGGTTATAAATAAGTTGTGGTATATTTATACCTTGGAATATTATATTGTAATAAACATGAACATTATGGATAAGTCTCACAATGTTGACCAAAAGAAGCCAGACATAAAAAAATACATCCACCATTATTCTATTTCTATAAAATTTAAATAGGCTAATCTAATCTATAGGATTAGAAATTAGGATATTGGTTACCCATAGTGGGTAGATATGACTGGAAGGGGATGTGAGAGTTCTTTTTAGGTTCTGTTTGGGTAATGGTTACACAGTGTGCTAGACAATAATGGATCCCTAAAGGTATAGCCATATCCTAATCCCTGCAATCTATGAATATGTTAATTTACATGACAAAAAGGATTTTGCATATATGATTGATTTAAGCATCTTGAAATTGAAAGATTAGCCTGGATTATATTTTAGAGAGAGAGGGAGGGAGAGACAAAGTGGGAGGGAAAGAGAATACATACTACTTTAGGAAAAATTTACATTAAGAAAAGGATGGGACAGGAGAATTTTCATTGGATTTGACAATTAGGAAGTCATTTATAACCCTACTGAAAGCAGTTTTAGTAGAGTTGTGGAGGTAGAAGCCAACTTTTAGTGGCTTGGAAGGCAAAAGAAGCTGAGAAAGTAGAGGAATGGATATGGATACTTCCTTTAGAACTGGTTTGCCAGTTATGGGAAAGAAAAAGTTATGGTCGTAGTTGGGAAAGGTGAGCTGGGGTACATTGGGGTAGTGTTTTTTTTTTTTAAATTTTTTTAAATTTATTTATCATAGTCACAGAGAGAGAGAGAGAGAGGCAGAGAGACACAGGCAGAGGGAGAAGCAGGCTCCATGCACCGGGAGCCCGACGTGGGATTCGATCCCGGATCTCCAGGATTGCGCCCTGGGCCAAAGGCAGGCGCTAAACCGCTGCGCCACCCAGGGATCCCACATTGGGGTAGTATTAAGGAAAGAGTTTTTTGTTTAGACTAAGAGAGCCTTGAGCAGAGCAGTTTTTCTCTGGGAGTACCCAGAGAAGTTATAGGAGACTATGCTCAAATAAAAAAGAGATGGAAATACTCCATATTACTTCCTTTTTCCTTCCCCAAGTAGTAAGAGGAAAATGAAAAATAAACAGATACAACAATATCTGGAGATTTTGTACATATGGGAAGGTGTGGGTCCCTTCTTCAGCTCCATTAGGGTAGGGGGCACTAAGCTGTTCTACTTATATTTGCGTCAGTCAGCTATTTCTGTGTAATAACAATCCAAAAGCTTAGTGGTTTACATTGACCATAGGTTATTTAGTTCATGTGTTTATAGGTGAGTTGGTCATTCTGTTAGTCTTGGTTAGCTTGGTTGATTTTTACCATCTCTCTTATTTGTCTGCAATGAGGTAATGACTCACCGGGTCTAAGGTGGCCCCAAAAGGGATTATTTGAATCCATTCCATACTCTCTTTTATCCACCAGTTGGCTAGCGTCAGTTTATTTCATATAGACACAGGGTTTCAAGCGATCAAGCAGAAGTATGCAAGATGTCTTTAGACCTAGGCTTGTAACTGCCCACCTGTCACTTCCACCTCATCCTTTTGCCAAATTAAGTCACAAGAAAAGCCCAAATCCAACATCCTAATGGGTAGAGCTACAAAGTCATATAATAAGAGGCACGGATACAGGGAAAGAAATACTTAGGCCATTTTTGCAATCAGTATACTAAAATACTCTTTCCAAGTCATGGAGTTACAGCCAAAGATAGCATTTGGGAGATATGTTTCCATGTTGATTTAGCTCTAACTTTGTTGTTACTCTGACATCATTTTTTTCAGGGGCTGCCATTTAGTCCACAGGACAGATTTTTGAGGCTGCTGGACAGCAAAGATTTGGGCTTACTAAATGGTAGAGTGTTTGATTGTCTGAAGTATCCAGAAACTATGGATCCAGTGTTCTGTAAGACCATGCTTTCATACCTCTCTCAGTTTTAGGAGGAGGGAATTTTATTCATTAGTAGCAGAGATATGTAGCAAATATAATATTCAGGTTTAGATTTATCAGAAGATAATTCAAATTATCTCACTTAACAGATTCCGGATCTGTTTAAATTCACTGAAAATCTGGATCAAATATTAGCTTTCCTATTACAGGGATATCAAATTTCAGATATGCTTCATTATGACTCAATTTCTTGGCACATGCTAAAAAGCACCCCAGTGATCTAGTGCAAATGAATGTGAAACATATCACAGACCATGCTTTCGGTCAAAATGTCCCTGCTTCCTCCTTACGTTCTCACTTTATTTTTTTTCCTGCATAGGATATACCCCATATTGATATTCAATACAGATACTGAGCATGCAATTTATTATGTCAAACTGAAAAATGCCTGTGGTAATACAGGTTTTTATAGCTCTGGTTTTCTCCAGCTCAAATTGCTTTGAGTATCTATGTGTCGGCAGAAAGTTCGAAGTAGGATGGATGCAGAAACCATGAGTGGACAAAAGACACCTTTAGAAACTACAAACCAGCAACCGGAAAGCCTTTTAGCTGTAAGTCAGCAGACTTTTATGTCAAGCTTGGCTGACTAATTATTGCTTATAATTTGCATTAGGATTAATTAACTAATTAGAGAGGAATGTCTGAAGGCAAAGTTATGGCTCTGCTTGTCAAGCTGAGGACTTTAATTATTCTGATATTTTTAATTATAATCAGCTGCTGAATGAGTATTACATTGTCAGCTACTATCACTGAAACTAGGCTGGGCAAAGGAGCCGGAGGAATTATGGGTTGCCACTGTTTCTTTCACCAGCGACAGAAAGGTATGACCCAAACACCCACGGAGGGAAAACCTTCTAAGAGCAGTGATCTTTAAAACTGCGCATAGAACTGGGTAAACTACAGTAATTCAGGTTCGTTTGCCAATTACAGATTGTAGTAGAATCTTTTCCTAAGCAGAATGAGGAAATCAGCCTTGTTCCCATGTCTGATTATAGCTGGCAAAGAGCCTTGTGAGGTGATCCTACTAATGGACTGGGCTTAGCCAACTTGCTATTCTTTTATGAATCACAGTATCAGCTTCCTGGAGCTCTCTGTAAACTGTTTGATTTAAGTTGAGTTTCAAAGACTTTCTTCTTTTTCTCTGAATGACAGATTAGGAGACTTAGTATGCATATCCTTGAAACTGCTTTGACTGTTCCAAAGAAAGTTACTAGCTAAATGTGCCAAGCACATAGTACATACTCAGTAAAAATTTATTGAATGAACTGTGATGTATTGGTATATAATTCATAGGAACTAGCAAAGACTTGCTAGCACAGCAGCTAACTTTACAAGATATTTGCTAATTTCTGCCAGAACATTAGAAATCAAAATCAAACTCTTTATCCTAGATACATTTAAATAATAGAGAAAAATGCCTCCAAAGGATTCATAGAAAGATGAAACACGCTTGCTAACTTTTTCATGATGGTTGAAGAGCTAAAAACTCTGTTCTTGTCAAATAATTACAACAAAGAAACTCTAAGCTTAAGTGGTGTTAAAGGTTCCGAATGACTTACAAATTGGCAAAGCCCTGCAGATTTAATGTCAAGGCACAACACAAATGTTGTGCTGATTTCTTTTCTTTTTAAAGATGCCCAGGAGTGAATTCACAGATTCTCAATCACACAGACACTCTATGAGAATCAGCAGTGTTTTCTTTGAGACTATGGTTTGGAAATGAGGGTAGTCTATTAGTTTTTTATTATCACAGAAATGCTTTGCATTTAGCAGTCTCTGTTTTCTACTTTTATGCAGAGTTGAGCATATAAGGGGACATGGCCATTCATAAAATCATAGCCTTGTAAAGACCTGGAGGAGATCTTTAAGATCGGCAGCACTCTATGTAGCATTTAAGATCATGGGTGCCCTTATTTATTTATTTAACAAGCACTTGCAGAGCTACTAATTTGTACCAGGAACTATTTGAAACACTCTCAAATGACCTTATAAGAAGCACCCATATTACTGAGACACAGAGGCTAAGGATCTTGCTCAAAGTAACCAGCCAGCTTGTGTTGAGGCTAGGAGTTGAGCGCAGGCTCAAGAAACCATGTTCAACATGATTGGGATAGATATCAGGCCCAGCTCCCCAGTTTTGTACACAGAGGAACCAAGGACCAAAGGTTAAGTGACTTGCCCAAAATTACTACATCAGCAGGTACCGCAGCTAAGAGAACATTTGGCACTTGATTCTCAGTGCAGGGTTTTTCCAATGTCTGACCATGCTTCTCAGAGTGATGGACTTGTCTTCCAATTTATTTGGGACTTTCCCAGTTTTAACACCAATAGTCATGTATCTCAAGAGACCCCTCAGACTCTTCAGAAATTGATCGCTCTACTTCTCATGTAATTGTATTTTGCAGTGGACAAGTCATCTCGCTTCACTCTGATATCTGACTTCTTGGCAAGTTGTTCCCTGGGCTCAAAGGCCACATGCAAATTTTAATTCCTTCACACCAAACATAAATGAGAAACCTCTATAGAATAGCAGGCATATCTTTTTAATGCCTTGAAAAAAAATGGAATTGTCTGGTTTTATCACTGCTTTTATCAACTATTCTTCTTGACACCTAAACAAATAAAATATCATAATAGATATGGAACCGTGATAGTGCTCTAGTGTACACTGCTTTATATTTTCAAAAACACTTTCAGACCCGTTGTTTCATTTGGTTTTGTTTACTCTTTCTAATGTTCTATCTCCATTTTGCAAATGAAGAAATGGGGGCTCCGAAAATTATGACTTACTTAGAGCTGATGGCTCTTTTTGCCACTTTGTATTAGCACATGGTAAGATTTTATAATAAAGGATAATTCTGCCCATTATCCTTAAAGGATAAGAGTAAGGTGCTTAACCTGGTGCAAAATTTAAGAATGCAGCAAAAAACTCAGTAATCAAGATAAAGAATATTCTAGTGTAATACTTGAAGAAACCAATATGGGCTATGGATATCATCTTGGCACTCTCCCTCTGCCTTGCTCCACCTAACTGGTATCACCCAGAAAAAAGCTTATTCATTTGTCTGTAGTCCTAATTTTTGTGACTGCCACCCAGGGGACACCTCTGGATCACCTGGCTCTGGTGGCCAGTGGGGCTTACACTTGTAGTCCCACAGAACATTTAATATTTGCATATTTTTAAAGCCTGATGCCTGAGGTCTGGCTTCCAGTCAGCCTGTATCTAAGTAATGAAATCCTCCTCTTTGGGACACTGACAGGTTTTGCACATTCTCAATGATGGGGTATATTAACAGTATAATAGACTATTGGGGGAAGCATAAAATGTTGAGAGACACCAAGAACTGAGGCAAAGTTGAGTGACAAGTTTCATCTTCTGTATGAGGCAATTCCTTCAAGACTAGGAGAGGTGGTTGTTTACATTATAGAAACCAACACCGAATAAAGCAAAGTGAAGAAACAGAGGAATATGTTCCAGATTAAAGAACAAGATAAAACCTCAGGAGAAAACAAACCTTAATGAAAAAGAGGTAAGTAATTTACCTGATAAAGGAGTTCAAAGTAATGGTCAGAGGATGCCCATAGAACTAGGGAGGAATGGATAAACATAGTGAGAACTTCAAATATAGTAAATATAAGAAGTACCAAGCAGAAGTCACAGACCTGAAGAATACAATAACTGAACTAAAAAAATATGTACATTACAGGGGTTGAACATCAAATGAGATGAAATAGAAGAAAGGATCAGTCAAAGACAAGGCAGTCGAACTCAGCCAATCAGCAGGGGAAAAAAATTAAAGGAATTTATAGGACAACATCAAACAGACTAATATTTGCACAAAAGATATCATTGAAGAAGAACAGAGAGAAGAGGGTAAAAATCTTTGAAAAAATGGCTGAAAACTTCTCTAACTTGTAGAAGGAAACAGACATCCAGATTCAGAAAGCCCAGAAAATTTTAAATAAGAATAATGCAAAGAGACTTACAACACACATTATAGTGAAAATCTCGAAAGCTAAAAACAAGGAGAGAATAGGAAGAGTAGCAAGAGGAAAACAACTTGTTATATACAAGGGAATCTCCATCAGACTACCAGTAGACTTTTTAGCAGAAATTTTGCTGGCCAGGAAAGAGTAGTATGATATATACTACTTTTACTGGGGGGGGGGGGGGGGGGGGGGACTTTCAACTGAAAATACTCTACCTGGCAAAATTATTTAGAAATGAAGGAGGAAAGGAGCTTTTCAGACAAAAACTAAAGGAGTTCTCACCATTTACCAGCTTTGCAAATGTTAAAGGAATTTCTTTAAGCTAAAAAGAAAGGGTGCTGATTAGTAACAGGAACACATAAAAGGGGCACCTGGGTGGCTCAGTCAGTTAAGCCTCTGCCTTCAGCTCAGGTCATGATCCCAGAGTCCTTGGATCCAGCCCCAAGTCAGGCTCCCTGCTCAGGGAGAACCTGCTTCTCCCTCTCTTTCTGCCTGCTGTTAACCCTGCTTGTGTGTTCTCTCTTTTTGCCAAATAAATAAAAATAAGATATTTTTAAGAATTAAAAAAAAATAAAGCTAGTATGAAGGTTAAAAGACCAAAGTGGTAAAATAACTATGATCACAAAATTAGTTAAGGGATGCACAGGATAAAAAGATGCAAAATGTGATATCAAAAACATAAAACAGAGGGCGGTATGAGCAATATTAAGCTTCACCATGAGTGGGAAAAAATAGAGAAGGTGACAAAACATGAAAGACTCCTAACTCTGGGAAATGAACAAAGGGTAGTGGAAGGGGAGGTGAGCGGGGGGATGGGGTAACTGGGTGACGGGCACTGAAGAGGGCACTTGATGGGATGAGCACTGGGTGTTATACTGTATGTTGGCAAATCAAATTTCAATTTAAAAAAAAAGCTGCAAAAAAAAAAAGAAAAGCTTCACCGTGGGATCAAACTTAAGTTGTTATCAACCTCAAATAGACTGTTATAAATTGTTATATATAAACCTTATGGTAACTGCAAAGCAAATATTTATAGCAAATACACAAAAGAGAAAGAGAAAGGAATATAAGCACATCACTAAAGAAAGTAATCAAAACACAAAGGAAAAAAGAGAAGAAGAAAGCGACACAGAGGAACTATAGAAATAGCTAGAAAACATTTAAAATAGAAAAAAGCACATACATATCAATAATAACTCTAAATATAAATGTGGTTCAGTCAAGAGACATAGAATGGCTGAATGGGTGAAAAAAAAAGACCCTTCTATATACGCTGCCTAAAAAAGACTCACTTTAGATGTAAGGACATGCACAGACTGAAAGTAAAGGTATAGAAAAAGATCTTCCATGCACATGGAAACTGAAAAAAAGCTGAAGTAGCTATGCTTATATCAGTCAAAATAGACTTTAAAACAAAGACTGTGGTAAGAGAAAAAGATGATCGTTACATAATGATAAAAGAGTCAATCCAACAAGGAAGATACAACATTTGTGAATATCTATAAAACTAACACAGGAGCACCTAAGTATATAAAACAAATATTAACAGACCTAAAGGGGGAAATACAGAGCAATTCAATAATAGTGGGATAGTATAATAGCCCACTTATAACAATGGATAGATCATCCAGACAGAAAATCAATAAGGAAACATTGGCCTTAAATGACACTTCAGAACTGATGGACTTAACAGATATTTAAAGAATATTCCATCCAAAAGCAGCAGAACACACATTCTTCTCAAGTGCACATGGAACATTTTCCAAGATGAATCAGATGTTAAGTCACAAACAAAGTCTTAATACACTTACAAGGATTGAAATATGAAGCATCTTGTTCAACCACAAAGTTATGAAACTAGAAATTAATTACATGAAAAAACTGGAAAATCAACAGATATGTAGAGATTAAACAATATGCTATTACACAACCAATGGGTCAAAGAAGAAATCAAGCGAGCAATAAAAAAAAAAATGCCTGGAGACAAATGAAAATGGAAATTTAACATTTCTAATTTCTGAACGTTTCCCTACAGGATGAAGGAAAAGCAGTTCCAAGAGGGAAGTTCTTAGCAATAAATGACAACCTCAAAAATAAAAATCTCAAACAATCTGACTTTATACTTCAAGGAAGTAGAAAAAGAACAACGTCCAAAGTTAATAGAGGGGAGATAACAAAGATTAGAGCCAATTAAATGAAACAAATTAAGAAGACAATGGAAAAGATCAATGAAATTAAGATCTGGTTCTTTGAAATATAAACAAAATTGACAAGCCTTTAGCTAGACTCACCAAGAATGAATGAATGAATGAATGAATGAATGAATGAATAAAATCAGACAGGAAAGAGGTGTTACAGCTGAAATACAAAGGATCATAAGAGACTACTGTGAACAGTTATACCCCCAACAAATTGGACAATCTAAAAGAAATGGATCAATTCCTAGAAACATGTAACCTATCGAGGCTAAATCATGATGCAACACAGGATTCACAACACATGATTACTAGTGAGGATATTGAATCAGTAGTAAAAACCTCCTGACAAACAAAGTCCAGGAACAGATGGCTATACTAGTGAATTCTACCAAAAGAAAGAAAATTCTACCTCAACATCCCTGATGAAGATAGATGCAAAAATCTTCAACAAAATATTAGCAAACTGAAATCAACAATATATTAAAAGGATCATACACAATGATCAACGAAATTTATTTTAGGAGCACAAGTATGGTTCAAAAGCTACAAAGCAGTCATTTTATACTACATTGACAAAATAAAAGATGAAAATCTTATGATCACACCAATAGGTTCAGAAAAAGCATTCAACAAAATTAAACTCTATTTATGATAAAAGTTCTCAATAAACTGGGTGTAAAGGGAACATACCTCCATACAATAAGGGCCATATATGACAAGCCCACCGCTAACATCATACTCAAGAGTGAAGAGCTGAAAGCTTTTCCTCTAAGATCAAGACAAGGATTTTCATTCTCACTCTTATTTAACATAGTATTTAACATAGTATTGAAAATTCTAGCCAGAGCAATTAGGAAAAATAAATAACAAGTTTCCAAGTCAGAAAGGAAGAAGCAGAAGTTTTTTTATTTGCAGATGACATGATACTATATATAGGAAACCCTAAAGACTCCATCAAAAAATCTTTAGGAGTAATAAATGAATTCAGTAAAGTTATAGGATATGAAATTAGTATACAGAAAATCTGTGGCATTTCTGAACACTAATTATGAACTATGAGAAAGAGAAGTTAATAAAACAATTCCATTTAAAATTGCATCAGAAAGAGTAAAATGCCTTGGAGTATATTTAATTAAGGAAGTGAACCACCTGTGTATTGACAACTACAAGACATTAATGAAAAAAACTGAAGAAGGCACAAATAAATGGAAAGATATTCCCTGCTCATGGATTGGAAAAAATATTGTTAAAAGGTTCACATTACCCAGAGCGATATACATATTGAATACAATCCCTATCACAATTCCAATGGCATTTTTCATAGAAATAGACAATTTTAAAATTTGTATGGAAACATAAATTATCCCAAATAACCACAGCAATCTGGAGAAAGAACAACAAAGCTGGAGGCATCACACTCCCTAATTTCAAACTATATTACAAAACTATAATACTTAAAATGGTATTGAATGAGCATAAAAACAGACACATAGGTCCATACATTTCCAGTCAATGCATTTCCAGTCAATTAATTTATGACAAAGTATGCAAGGATATACAATGAGGAAATATATTCTCTTCATAAATAGTTTTGGAAAAATTAGATGACAAGATGCAAAAGAATGAAACTGACCACTGCCTTACACCATACACAAAGACAAAAAAAAAAAAAAAAAACTCAAAATGGGTTGAATATAAGGCCTGAAACTAAAACTTCTAGGGGAAAAAAAAAAAACCATAAGCAGTTATTTCCTTGACATAGGTCCTAGTGATTATTTTTGAGTCTGATGCCCAAAGCAAAAGCAACAGAAGCAAAAATTAACAAGTGGGACTACATCAAACAAAAAGCTTCTACACAACAAACCATCAATGAGTGAAAAGACAACCTACTAGGGAGAAAATATTTGCAAATCATCTATCACATAAGGGGCTAATATCCAAAATATAAAAAGAACTCATATACTAGCAAACAAATCAGATTGAAAATGGGCAGAAGATCTGAAAAGATATTTTTCTAGCAAAGACGAACAGGTACATGGTCAAAGGTATGTGAAAATACACTCTACATCACTAATCATCAGGAAATGTAAATCAAAACCACAGTAAGATATCACCTCACACCATCAGAATGGCTATTATCAAAAAGACTAGAAATAAGTGTTAGAGAGGATGCGGTGATTTTGGCAATGGAAATTGGTGCAGCTACTATAGAAAACAGTATGCAGTTTCCTCAGAAAGTTAAAAATAGAAATACCATATGGCCTAGCAATTTCACTTCTGGGTATTTATCTGAAGAAAACAAAAACACTAACTTGAAAAGACAACTACACCTCCATCTTCATTGCACCATTATTTAGAGTAGCCAAGATATGGAAGCAGTTTAAATCTCCATTGACAGATGAATGGATAAAGAAAGTATGGCATGTATATAAATATACATATATGTGTATGGAATATTATTCAAAAATTTAACTCAAAAAGGATCATAGACTTACATGAAAACATAAAACCATAAAACTCCTAGAGGATAACATGGGAGAAAATGATATGATCACTTCAATAGATGTAGAAAAAGCATTTGACCAAATTAAATTGCTATTTGTGATAAAAACTCTCAATAAAGTGAGTGTAAAGGAAACATACCTCAATATACTAAAGTCCGTATTTGATATGCCCACAGCTGATGTCTTAGATACAGTGATGCCTTTTTATATAAAATATCAGACATAATCAATTAAAAATATTGATAAGCTAGACATTAAAATTAAAATTTTCAAGAAAATGAAAAGACAAGCCAGAAACTGGGAAAAAGTATTTGCAGAAAACACATCTGACAAAAGACTGTTACTCAAATATAACAGTTTTAATATACTTAAAACTCCACAATAAGAAAATAACCCAATTAAAAAATGAACCAAAGATATTAAAAGATACATCACCAGAGAAGGTATACAGATGACAAATATGCACATAAAAAGATACCTCACATCATATATTAACAGGGAAATGCAAATTAAAACAATAATGAGATACCATTACACACCTATTACAATGGCCAAAATCCAGAGCGCTCACAACACCAAATGCTGATGAGGATGTGGAGCAATAGGAACTCCCCTTCATAGCAGATGGGAATGCAAAATGGTACAGTCATTTTGGAAGACAATTTGGAAGTTTCTTATGAAATTAAATCTACTCCTTACCCTACAATCCTGCAAACATGTGTTTTGGTATGTATACAAAAATGTTGAAAATGTATGCCTACACAAAATTTTGCACATGGATATTTATAAAGCTTTATTCATCACTGTCAGTACTTGAAAGTAACCAACGGGTCCTTCAGTAGGTGAATGGATAAATAAACTGTGATATACCAGATAATGGAATATTACTCAGTGCTAAAAAGACATGGATTATCAAGCTATGAAAAGTCATGGAGGAACCATAAATGCATATTACTTAGTAAAAGAAGCCAATCTGAAAATGCTATATCATGTATGCCAACTTTATGATATTCTGGAAAAGGCAAAACCTGGGAGACAATTAAAAGAATCAGTGGTTGCTTAGGGGTGGGGAATAGGGAAAGAGATAAATGGCAGACAGATCAGAGAATTTTTTGGACAGTGAAAATACTTTGTTTGATATTATAATTGCTACATGTTATGCATTTATCCAGACCCATAGAATACTCAGTGCAGGCGTGAACCCTAAAGTAAACTATGGATTTTGGACGATTATGATGTTTCAATGTTGTTCATCCTTGGTTAAAAAATAAACAAAATGTACCATTCCAGTGAGTCATGTTGATAATTGGGGGGCTATGCATGTGTGGGGCAGGGGTCCTATGGAAAATTTTGTACTACTCTCTCAATTTTGTTGTAAACCTTAAACTGCTCTGAGAAAATAAGTCTTTAAAAAAGAAAGAAATACATGATTCAACCCTGTACTTGCACAGCCTTGCTTTCCTCTCATCACCCTAATCCTGATCTTGCACTTAAGTTCCTCCTTTTCAGTGATGAAAAGAAAAAGAGAAATATCAGCTCCCTTAGTGCATGGGAATGAAAATTCAGTTACTTCATTTCTTCAGGATTCAACAAACCAAACTAATTGGTTTAAATTTTGCTTATTTTCTAACTTATTTCCTTCTTGGAGCATTTCCTTCTCTCTCAATACTTGTTATAATACTTCTAAGAACAAATCTCATTTCTGAGTCACGCATGGGTAATTCTCTAGAACCTGTACCTCCTGGGAAAGTGTGTCATCTTTCCTGACTTAGTCCCTGGAAACACAGCTCCCCCACCTCAGGCAGGTCTGTGTTAATGGTCCTGGTGCCCATTCACACAGGTGAAGGAGATCATGGTGCTAGAGTGATTGACACCTGAGTGTTTCAGAAGCATGGACTGTGGCTAAGATGCAAAGAAAGGGTTTGGGGGAACTAAGAGGGTCATTGCAAAGGTGGTAGCAGCACCTCCGCTGGTTGCGGGTTCTTTCAGATGTTTGTGATTTGGGGCCTGCCTTACAAAGACCCCTTCAGCTCCAAAAGGAAATAGTGTACTCACCAGCAGGGCCTGGATGACTGTTCTTTATTAGAGAACATCTGTGATGAGTATTTGAAGTAAACTTCTCTGGAAAACGTGTACACGTTTATGCTCTGGTATGCCATTTGCATCACACTGGCTCCTCTGCAAAATATATTTTAAAAAAATCTCAAACTGGCTGTTTTATTTCTTCCTCCCCAGTCAACATTCTTTTGCTTGAAAAGGACTTTCATCTACAAGACTGCCTATACCCACCCACTTCCCTACCCCTTAGGAATCAAAAGCTACTTCATCAAGCTCAGACATCAAAATGAACAAAACATAATGAGATTGTCAATGTTCAATGACTAATGTGGGTTTATTGCCCATGATGCAGATATGGAGACAAGTGTGGACATACCTTAAGTTTGTCTAATAACAGCAGGCAGATTAGCATTTTTTAAAAATATGATTAATGAAAATAGATCAGACACAAAAATAGGGACATAAATTTTTATCTGAGAAGAAAAACAGGTCTTTCAATTCCCGGAGCACCCAAAAAGAACAAATACCAGTGTGGGGGGTATACAGAGGACAAAAAAACAAAAACAAAAACAAAAACAAAAACAAAACAGATACACACATGCAAATAACCCTAACATAAAGCACAGTAAACAAGGACAGCCATTCTCTATGTTTATATGAGAAGAATATTAATAATGTAGAAAGACAGATCTTACAGCCCCTTTGAATTCTTACTTAATTTATAGTAGGAATACTTATAAACCCAAGACTACTTCCATTGTCAGGCATGGCTGTGAAAAGAACTATTCCACATGAGTAAATATCTTAGGAAATTGGCATTTTTTAAGGTCCCCGAGCAATACTTTGGTCCTTTGGTTGTTACATGGGGTTGACTACCTCATGAGACTCTTTACCAGCCACAATCAGTTATTATCCTGTGCTCTCACCCAGTGATGCCTCCTGGGTCTGTTTAGGTGTACAGAGATATTGGCCTCCTTGCTAAGTGGTCCAGATTCTGCTTTTTCATACAGTGCTTTGTTGATTTCAGTAGTTTTTACATCCCCTTTTTTGACAGCTATCACAGTTGTCAACCTTTCATTGCCACCAAATTGTATCTGTCTCCACAGGTCTTCCTAGAATCCCAGATATGTCTTCTGATTGATTCTTTTCAGCTACTGTGGGCTAGGACATCAGATGACCAAGACACTTTTTTTTTTAAATCTTTGATACCATTTGGTATCATTTGATACCATTCTTTTATTTTTCTTTCTTTAGATGGGGTGATGGGTATTAAGGAGGGCACTTGTTACGATGAGCCCTGGGTGTTATATGTAAATGATGAGCCACTATTGAAATCAATATTGATCTGTATGTCAACTAACCAGTTTTAGTAGTTAACTAACTAGTTTTTAATAATAATTTAAAAATCCCAGATGACCAATACTTTTAGATTTATGTCTAAAATGAAGCTCCAAGGGACATTTGGGTGGCTCAGTGATTGAGCATCTGCCTTTGGCTCAGATTGTGATCCCAGGGTCCTAGGATTGAGTCCCACATCAGGCTCGCCACAGGGAGCCTGCTTCTCTTTCTGCCTATGTCTCTGTCTCTCTCTCTCTCTGTCTCTCATGAATAAATTTTTTTTAAATCTTTAAAATGAAGCTCTAAGAAAGAGTTTTTCTATAGATAATGTGCATAAGCTTTAGGTCATGAGTTTAAGTTCATGAAGCCCTTTTCTTTCCTTATATACTACTACCCTACTGTGTTCCAGATGGCTGAGACTGCTAGAAAATGTAGTTTCAAATAAATGAGATGTCTTGGTTTGACACCATTTTTGTATGCGTTGCCTCTCTAAGATCATTGTAAGCTCCCTGTCTTACAAGTTTCCAAAATTTTCTTACACTACCCAGAATGGAAACTTATCTGTAGTTGGAGTTTAATGAATATGTGTTAAATGGACTTTCTAAGCCTCAATGTCCTTATTGATAATGCAGTAGATTTGGTCTCCATGAGCAATTCCCTGGGGAGCAAGGACTGATAAAAATAAGGTCATTCTAGTATATGTATCCCATGGCAGTATAAGGATGGTGAATCTCTTTTGTTCTTTCTGCAATTATATCTGTCCTAATTCGTGGTGCTAAGATGGTCTTTTTTTTTTTTATGAAATGATGGCAATCATTTCATAAAGAATAGGTAATTCTAAAAATGTCTTTACTATGATAAAATACTACGTTGGCAGCTCTATCTCAACTAACCTGAAAACGATTATTAGTTTGTAAAAATCTGTTAAGAGCACTGAACTAGAGCAAAAATCCAATCATAACATTGTATACATTTGCAAATCATTTTTAAAATAAATTGAACTATATCAACAACATAGTATATAATGAAATATAAGTATGTTTAGGAAAGAATTACTTAAATTTGTATAGGCACAATCACTAATTCAGACTTAATGCTAGTGAATTTCTGATGGGATATAGCTTACTTTTTGTAGTTGATGTCATAAAAGTCACTTCTACTTTTCAAGCTATTGCTTTATTTGCTCAGAAAGAGTACAGGCCAGAACAATCAGCTATCTCACCCTGGAGGACAACTCTTTAAGTTTTTCTAAGCATTCTTCCTCCACATTTCATCTTCCCCCATCCCACTCCCTACTCCAACTGCATTTTAGAACAAATTGAAGAAAAAGCCAAAGGAATGGAGTAAAGGTGCAAAGAGGGGGAGAGGAGAAAGACATTGTCTTTTTTTTTTTTTTTTGACATTGTCTTAATCCTTTGGGTGCCTGCAGGTACCCTCGCTTAAAACTCTGGATTGAGCATTTATCACATTTCCAAAATGCCCTGAGTTTGTAACTTGGCTATGTTACACATGGCTCAGTAACAATTGACACACATCACATGGGAAGCTCTTTGTGGTAATTTATTTAAGCCATAATCTAAGATGGAGCAGAACTGTGCAGCAAAAATGATTGATTTCAGACACAAAAAAGACCCTCAAAAAGGACCAATCATGTCTCTGAGGATGCAGTAACAGAAATATCCCATCCCCCTTCTGTCTTCTCTACTCTGTTGGCTACCGCTGACTTAGAATCACTCACCTTTCCTCCTTCCCTTCAGGAGATTGTGAAAGACTGGAGCATACGATGGAGCGGCTGGGGCAGTTGTGGAGCATATGTGGCCACTGGCACATACATTGTTATTAAGCGAACTCATTAATGGTACCTGGGACTTTACTCCACAGAAGTTTAGAGCTAAGTGCTCAGAAAGCACCTGAGATCCTTTGGGGGAAAGATATGTCATCATTAGAGAACCTTTTACTGGACTGATTTTCTTTCGTGTCCTTTTCAACCCTGTATTTAAAAAGCTGCTCAGTCATGTCATTTATTCATGCATTCATTCAATACCTATTTATTCAGCATCAAATATGTGCTATAGACTGTGTTAGATTCCAGGGGTTCAAGTACAAACTTCTGCCCTTGAGGAACCTATCATCTGGCAGGGCCTACAGAGAAATGAACACCCAATGATACTACAGTAGGCTAAAGGATAAGGTCAGTCACTGAGCTAGCCTTTGTATGTTGTCTTCATCTTTACTATAAACCTAAGGATTGTGAAATATCCACATTTGACAAATGCAAAAACAGGTCTTGACTGAAGTCACATAGTCGGTATGATGGTCTGAGAATTCTAATCATCTCAGTGTGGATTTCAGTAATCTTTCTAGATTTTGCTTCTGATGGCCACTTTTAAAAAATATTCATGACCCTTGTGATATGAATACAAAAATTGGATTAATTTTCTGGAGTTGGTGAAAGTCTTCATCCTATAGACAACAAAGTGCCATTCAACCCATAGGGACAAGGAGCTTGGGAGCTGGTGGATCCCAGGAACTTGCCGAGTGTACTATGAAGCCATTCTTTGTACGTGGAGGTCAGGGAGAGAGCGAAGACAGAGGCAGGTCACTACAGATTGGGAGGTGTCAGGTTTAATGAGCAAGGACACTTACATACAAATTTCATCTTGGGTGCCTGCAAAATGAGTAGATCTCAACACCCGTCTGCCAGGATCTTAACTGATCATATTTATATAGAGACCTTAACAAATTTCAGTCACGTACACAGTCTCGATAGTCTCAACATCACAACACTATCTCAAGGCGGTGTCCTTGGGGCAGCTTCTGGGAGAGGGGAAGGCCAGCAGAATGAACATTCCAAGCACAGGGGAGCGGAAAGGAGACTCCAGTTGCCTGGATCCAGTTCATGGGTCGAACCAGCGGTCTTGTCTTCTTGATGACCTCCCCCAAAGGAGCTCCGGTGGGACTACAAGGGCTGCCATCAGCTGTCTGATGGCGTCTGGCAGGAACAGAACCCCATCAAGTAGGAGAGAAGAGAGCAGCAGATAGCCTGGAGAAGCATTCCAAAATCAGGGGATTTGCATAGTAAAATTGAAAGCATATTTGCATTCAGGAATCAAACGCATGCATTACCACTGTCCTGGAAATAGGCTGACTCAGACCATACGACTAAATAAAAGAATAATGTTTACTCAGAACTGATGTACTTGTTTAAAAAGTTAATGTTTTAAGCTTTCTGCCTTCTAGCAAAACATCACTAATCTAATTAGAGCTTTCCAGCCCCACTTGGCCTACAAGCAAGCCTGCAGTGCATTGACTGCTCACCAGACAGGATGGACCCCAGGCCCTTTCTCCTCACCCCCTGAGCTTAAAAAAGTTCAGCTCTACCCTCCTTCCCATCACCAAATGCCTTCTTCTCATTTTTTAAGCCAGCCACCAGGCACATTCCAGCACTTTGCACTCTCTAGAATCCCAGAAAGCAAGTTTATTTGGGTGATATGTCTTCCCTTGAAGACATTCTTGGAACACTCTGTGGTGAACAGCACATATCTAATTGCAAAGGCAAGGAGATCTTAGCAGGAGAGGGGTTTTATAACATCAAGGCTACTTCGGGGTAATGGGAGGGATCTTTAAGTCTCCCCCACCTCAGACATCAGCAAGTTCATAGAAACTTTTTTCCTATTCTCTCTTAAGTAGCATCTGGCTAGTTTTTCCTGTCCAGGGGACTGGTGGGTGGTGGGCTGAAGAAGTTATCGGTGATGAAGTTTAAGATTGAGGTGGAATGAATTAGACATAATTCCATTCTAAACCTAGTGTGCCTTTAATCATTCAGGACCCAGGAGAGTGAGCCCAAAGGGTGTCATAAAAAATAATAAAATAAAAATATAAATGTAAGTCTGTTACTTTTCCCCATAGTATACACAGAACTGGAATTAATCTGGCTGCAGTAATTTCTGGAGATGTTGGTTGAGAATATGGGTATGGGGAACCCTGCATATTCCTCCCCAATTCCCACAGCTGCTGACTTTGAAGGTGATGAAGGCACGGAATGGTCCTGGTATCTGGGGTAGTGATAATGAAAGTGTGTATTACAGGGTTCCCACAGTTTCAGAGCCCTCTCTTATCTATGTCTTACTTCATACTGACACAACCTATAAGGGTAGTTAGTGAAGGCATTAGTATTCCAAGTTCACAAAGGAGTCACATGAGACATAGTGGTTAAGCGATTTGCATAACATTGCACAGATATTTCCCACAAGAGGTGGGATGAAAAATGTTAACAAGTGCAGTTTTCAAAGTCCTGAATGGTTGGGCTACTTGCGTAAAGAATCTAAATTTCCTCCTCTTTCACGGATGAGTTCATAGAAATGAGAATGAAGAGAGACAAGTTCATGAACATCTCTTCCCTGTCTCAGCCCCATCCCTTCCTTTGAAAGATTGAAGTGTGTGTATTTGGTGTCTCCAGAGCAGATACCATGGAACTGATGAGTGCTTTTTCATCTTTGGATTTCAGTGCACAGCCCTTTGACCCTTTGAGCCTCTATTAGCTAAGTAGCCTTATCCTTGTCCTTGCCCAAGGGTGCACTTAATACCTACCTTTTCAAATGCATAGGGTATGAGTCTGATGATCTTAATTTTTTCCCAGATCTCCTCAGGATCTAAACTTGACGTCTAGTTCTGGTGAGTGAGGTTTAATAACTAGTAGAAGGAGGAGTTGTTCATCAGTGAAACCAGCAGTTAAAAACAAACAAACAAAACCAGTGTGTTGTTCATAACAAATGTGATGGAGGAAAACCAGTTTATCTTCTCAAGCTTTTACTCCAACGTATGAGTGTTAAGTGAATTTTTTGGACATATTTTGATATAGTGAATTTCTTTTTTTAAAAAATATTTTATTTATTCATTCATGAGAGAGAGAGAGAGAGAGAGAGAGGCAGAGTGAGAAGCAGGCTCCATGCAGGGAGCCTGATGTGGGATTCGATCCTGGGACCCTAGGATCATGCCCTGGGCTAAAACACTGACTCTCCTAGGGATCCCGATATAGTTAATTTCTTAATGATTTGTTTGAGTCCAGTTCTGTTGTATCTTCCATTGAGAAAAAAGCTGTGATCCTATTTCCTCCCTAACTTATTAATTATCCTCTGCCTGAATTCAGCAGTCAACATTGTTATCTCATGGATCACATGCCACGTTGTACAGTAGTTTCATTGTAAGTGAGAATTCAGCCATCACCCAGTTGTAGTATAGGGGAGATTATATCAAGAGTAGTGTTTACAGTGTACTAACAGCCTCATAAAGATAAACATCAGAAATTCATTTGAAAACCTAAATCACTGTGTCCTTTCTTAAGTTTTCGTAGATGGCTTCTTAAGTATTTGTCTATGCCTTGGTATGCATTGTTGCCAAGACTTTCAGCAGAACCTATCTCTGACACATTCATATAGGAGTGTGGATGCAGAAGAACGGTTGATTTCACAGACCACTCCCTTACTTCCCTTTGGTCCCGCACCCTGACACATGGAGAAAGAAGACTCCTTCATGTGGATGCTAAGCAGATTGCCCAAACATACTCCCTGATGACACGTCTGAAGAGTTTTATTCTATCTGTGTTCAACAGGAAATGGAGTTGGTGAGGCAACTTTCTGACTCACTATTTGTTCTCCCATTTCTGAATCTAGAATAAAATAGAGTTGATGCAGAACACTGGGAATGCCTACATTGACCTGGGGAAAGGCTTAAGGATGCTGGTTGTGGAGTCAGGGAAACTTCTGATTCAGCACCAATTCCAACACTTGCTATCTACTTACCTTGACGGGCTTCAGTCATCTGATGTTTCATCTGCAGGCTCTGAGAACACTATGTCACGGTCTGTTTGTGACTACCGAATACATGTACATAAGACATCTCCTCTGGTACTCAGTACTAAGCAAATGATCAATAAAAGTTAATTAGTATTATATCTGCCTTCCTGGAGGACCACCTACAAGGTTGTTACAGAGAATACTATGATAATGCCAGCAAAAACCCTTTGTACAGCCTTTGCCTCATGCCTTTACCTTTTCCTTTATGGCAAAAAATCTGTATTCATACTCAATTCATGGCTTTTAATTAGTGAGTAAAATAAACTCTCCCTCTAGTTTCTGTCAGGATGCAGGTGTGAGATTCTCTTTCAAACACACTTCTCATTTCTACTTGCCATTCCTTTGTTCTGACACATTCTGGGTAGATGGGCGCATTTCCAAAGTTGAAATGTCTGGATTTGGTCAAGAGTCAAAACTTTGTCTGTAGTTTATCTTCTGATCGCTTAGGTTATCCCAGGAGACTAGAGACCACCCTGAGACTTCAGTTTTGGCATACAAAGTAAACTACCATCCTCTGAAGCTAAGCACCCAGTTACCAGGAATACATACTTATTGATGCATAAATATATAAACAGGCAGAAAGCCAGGACTCTTAGATGATGGTGAGTCATTCTGAAACCCAAAGGCCAACAGGACTGAGAGATATTTCTTAAGCAGAGCTGTAAGGCCCTTAAGTTGAACTTTGATAGGATTTTAGATCTAAGCACTTCTTAGCAGGTAATGGAGTCACCTGAAGTTTCCATAGCATTTTGTTCTTTTCGCAGACCTTTCATATCAAACATCTTATCACAACCATCCTATGATGTAGGCAATGCAGGCTCTCATATTCGCGTAAAGCGAATATTCCTTCCTTAGAAGGAAATGTAGGTTCAGAGACATTAAGTGTTTCCAGGCAAACACTAAGTGACTGACAGCCCCTGAAAAGATACTACTGTAGCAGTGGAGAAAGAGCATTGTCCTAAGGAAGGTACCCCAAGGATAGTTCATCTGCTGGAATGATGACCAGTGAAAGAAGAGTTGCCTCTCCTTTCTGGGATGGGATCTCCTTCATGAGAGATCTTTGGTCCCTCAGGTCCTACCAGCTGTGCTAATATGTCTACTCATTCCCAGTGCTTCTTGTCTGCCTCATGGATCCACAGTTAGTTTGTGGTTCCCATTTCTGTTGGGAAAGCCTTCCTGTGACTATATACCTCCTAGATGCGGCCAGTATTACTGTCTTGATGAAAAGATTCTTACACTTTTGTGTGCACCAGACTTATCAGAGTGCTCTTTAAAAATGAACTATGGATCAATTTTTGAAACCCTGTTTTTAGAGACGCCTGGGTGGCTCAATGGTTGAGTGTCTGCCTTCAGCCCAGGGCATGATCCTGGAGTCCAGGGATCCAGTCCCACATCAGGCTCCCTGAATGGAGCCTGCTTCTGTCTCTGTCTGTGTCTCTGCCTCTCTCTGTGTGTCTCTCATAAAGAAAGAAAGAAAGAAAGAAAGAAAGAAAGAAAGAGAGAGAGAGAGAGAGAGAAAGAAAGAAAGAAAGAAAGAAAGAAAGAAGGAAGAAAGAAAGAAAGAAAGAAAGAAAGAAAGAAAGAAAGAAAGGAAGGAAGAAAGGAAGAAAGGAAGGAAGGAAGGAAGAAACCTTGTTTTAGGTGACTGGATGGGAGTGTGTGTGTGTGTGTGTGTGTGTTGTAGATTCAGTGGTGTGCTGGAGCTTGCAAGAACTTTTTGAATGCATCTTTTCCCATCTCTAAATTCTGTGTCATAATATCTTGAAATTAGCAATGGTTTAAGTTTTTGACCATGAAAATCAGGAAGCACTACAAATCAGCTCCTCTTCCCCTATCCTGAGAGCTGATTGTTAAACATTTACTAGCATACCGCTGAGTAGTTTCACTGTGTTCCAACCATATACTTAGGCCTCAGGTAATTTAAACGAGTGCCTATAAGTCCTAGGTGTGATACTTGGACACAGAGGTCATGACTGACAACCTTGTTTGCTTCATTCTATTTTTCCTCCCAAGATAGAAAAACATGTCGTTTGTGCTTTTCCTTTTCAGGCAGACTTAATTATATGATTTTATATTTCTATCATATGTTGCTGCTCTTTCAATATTAAGAATCATTGAGCATCTATTATGTTCCCAGACCTATTCTAGTGCATGAAACAAAGCCAGGCCTTGCTCCTTTGGAACATGCACAAAACTCTAAGGTCTGTAATTTGTTGGAATTTCTTTTTTAAAGATTTTATTTTTTTATTCATAAGAGACACAGAGAGAGAGAGAGGCAGAGTCATAGGCAGAGGGAGAGAAGGTTCCCCTTGGGGAGCCTGAGGCAGGACCTGATTCAGGAACCCAGGATCGTGCCCTGAGCCGAAGGCAGATGCTCAACCACTGAGCCACCCAGGGGTCTCAATTTGTTGGGAATTTTAAGGAGATTCCACGTGAATGGAGCAAAGTGAGGGAGGGGGAGAATGATACAAGATGAGGTTGGTCCTGTAGGCAGAGGCAAGTAAAGAGTTTGTATTTAATTTAATGTTTAATAGGCAGCCCTATTAAAGCAGAGGAGCAGAAGAAGCACGTTCAGAATTATGTTTTAAGATCACTCTGGCTGCTGTGTGAGAACTCCTCGTAGAATGCAAAGGGAAATCTGGGTGATAAAACTATTTTTTTGTTCTTAAATTTCTTCAGAGAAGAACTATCTAGAATTCTCTTTGTCCCTCTTAAGCACACATTTCTTCCCCACAATGAATCCATATCCTTGAGCCATACACTGGGGGAATATTGCATCACTGGAGAACGGGTGAAATCACCTCAGAAGCAATGTGGTATAAGAACTGACATTTGCATAGTACTTTCTATTTTTCAACACACCTGGTCTCTGACCACTGGACCCAAGCCCTAGACTTTAGAGTAAAAGGTATTCAACGACATTATCCGACAGAACCTTCTGCAATGATGGAAATATTCTATATTTGCCTTCTCCAGTGTGGTTGCTATTCCCTACATGTGGCTCTTGAGCACTTGAGATATGGCTAATGTGACTGAGAAGTTGGGTTTTAAATTTTATTTGATTTCATTAATTTAAATGTAAACAGTCACGTGTGACTAGCTACCATCTTGGACAGTGCCGTGTTAGATCCTCTGTGGCTCTCTGGCTGTGCAAATGACCTCTCCGGATCATTTATTTGGATTATAATACTTAACTTTAGGGAGGTGAGGATTAAATGATATATGTAAAAGCATGAAGCTTAGTGACCAGCAGCTCACAGGAGCACAGTGGAACCTGCATCCCGTGGTGCACTGGAGCAGGGCTAAACTGGCTCACGAGAGGGAATTGTGCACATTTCCATCCAACTCTTGAGTTTACTGACCCTGCACTTAGTCATGGTGGGAATATCTATACCATGGAAATCAGCAACCACTACAAATCAGGGCTCCCTACCTTTTACCCTTACTCCAAGAGCCAGCTGTTAAAAATTTACCAACACACCTGATTGGATGCATTTACACATTGTCTTTCTTTGTACTCATTGCCAACAGCAGAACTTCAATTCTTTCACTAATCCTTTTCTTCTTCCTGAGTCTTACAACATCGTCTTAATATTCTATTCCTTTCTCACGTGGCTTTCAGAACCTTTTTTTTGCTTCTGTATTTCTGTTACCTCACAGAAAAGCATCTGCTCAAGGAAGACTGTGCATCTCTGTTCATTCTCTTTTTCCTTTAGTACAACCTCTGAAACTTTTAGGCATTGCGGTTTGCCTATTCATTCTTTCTTGTGAAGAAAGCACCTAGTTGGCTATGCAATTTAGTCACAAGCACATTTTCAGAAACTCTGTGTCTCCATGTCTCCACACCTTTATCTTGGGCAGGGGCTCTGGGCAGTCCCAAACTTTTCCATTGACCAGCAAAGTGTTTTGTAAAATGTTGCAGCTTGCATCTCTGCTTTGTTCCTGCCTTCCCATTTCCAGTAATCTTAACTGATATTTTATCTGCAAACTAAATTAGGAAGGCTATAGATTCATATTATTGGTGACTTTGTTTTCTCAGCAATACCGTTTTAAGATAACGGCCCTAAAATTTGAAGTCCCTAAACCTAATCTGAGCCTGGGACTTTTGCAGATAGTTTATCAGTTAAAAAGCTTATAAGATGATACTGAATGAAGACCTTCAAACTGCTTGGAACATGTTTTGACTTGTGAGCTCTGATCCCTACCAACAGGTTAACCCTGATTAACTTTCCTGATGTGACCTCATCTGAGTGAACTCTAAGAAAGTCTACCCCATGGGTTTTCAAAACACTTTTGTTTTTTTAAGGTAGCAAAATATTTTCCTCAAAGAAAATTTATGTGGAATTCCAGTATATAAAACAGTATAAAATAAACTGAGTTTCCGTACCCGGAGGGAGGAGCTTCAAATAGAAGTGTTCAAAAAACATCGATGAGCCTGATTTATTTATTTTTAATTAAAAAAATATATACATCCATTCTGTTTGTAGGTAGTTTTCCTAAACTGCACTATGTTTTCTTTTAAAAAACAAACTATAAATCTTGGTTTCCAGCAGCCCAGGTGGCTCAGCGGTTTAGCGCCGCCTTCAGTCCGGGGTCTGATCCTGGAGACCCAGGATCGAGTCCCACGTCAGGCTCCCTGCATGGAGCCTGCTTCTCCCTCTGCCTGTGTCACTGCCTCTCTCTCTCTCTTGAATAAATAAATAAATAAAATCTTTAAAATAAATAAATCTTGGTTTCCTTGTGTTAATACTTATGTAACGATCAAGAGATCAAGCAAGCTTTAGAAATGTCTTTTCTGTCATGGACAACTTTTTAAATTCTGTGGTTTTGGGGCACCTGGGTGGCTCAGTTGGTTAACCACCTGCCTTCACCTCAGGTCATGATCTTGGAGTCCTTGGATGGAGCTCCATACTGGGCTCCTTGCACAGCAGGAAGCCGCCTTCTTTCTCTCCCTCTGCCTCTCTCTCCTGCTTGTGCTTTCTCTCACTCTGGTCTCTCTCTCTCTTAAATAAATAAATAAAATCTTAGAAAAAACAAAACAGTTCTGCAGTCTTGCTGTGAAATCCATCAAAAATAGCAGAATTTTTGTGCCTTATCATGTCTTTTTTGCACCTTAGTTCCTTGTGCAGAAAACAGTTATGGGATAAACTGTGTGGCTTTAATATTGATGTTCACTCATTTATACAAATGCAAAGCCATATTTTAACATAACTTCAACACTTAGGGTCTTCAGGATAATCCTCTGGAAAGAATAAAATTGCAATTTCAAATGGACTGAGATTTAAGTCTTAAAGGTTTGTAACATATTCTGGAGATTCTGGATGCATACCTCTTTGTCGTACATCACCTTCCATGTGTTGATATTATAATTTTATTGCCATGAATGAAGAACGGTCTTAAGAGACAGTTGGTCATGCTATCCTATTATCATCAGAAAAGCAAATTAATATCAATAGTGCTAAAATGCTACATTTTCTAACATTTTATTGTTTTGTACCTGATAAGCTTATAGTTCAGATTGATTTATATGGTCACTTAGTCAAGGCTGTTTTATCCATTGGCCTCTTTGAACTCAGAGCCTAGGGATTATGAGCTTTGCAAGGGCTTGCTAAAATGTTTGAGTCCAGAAAAGAAAATATATTGACCTCAAAATATAAAAAGAAAACTGCTAACTAAAAATGAAGAACTGTTGAATCATGTATCTCTCAAAGCTAACATTATGTTAACTAATTTAATGCCAGTCTTATACAGTTATATGTCAATGTAATAACCTTTAAAACAAAAGAACAAAAATGAATTATTTATTCTTCATAAAGCTCAAGATTTTAAAATGCACAAAATCCTTTAAGACAATTTGCAGAATAATAATAATAACTTTGAAGTAGAATATTCAATATGTTTCTTATGAAGTCAAATAAGACCAAAATAAGAAAGCCCTAGAGAAGTCTTTTTTAAAAGTCCTGTACACTTAGCAAATACTTTGCCTTGACAGAGTCATTAATCAATAATAATTGCTCAAAATAACAATCTACTTTGCGTATTATCGGGGTCAAAGTGAATAGGAAATACTCTAGAATATAATTACTTAGTCTTATGCTGAAGTAGACTTTGAACCATTTCTGTAAAATAATCTTGTCTTACCAAGTGACAAATCTGTGGCTCACCATATGGAAATATGAATATTGCCTATGAAGGACAAGTTTTGTTTGGTTTTCTTCCTTGATTTATATAATAAGTCAGCTGCTCAAGTGTTTTCCGTAATTGCATTTAATTTGTTTCTCAGTACATATAAGAATCTCTGATGATAGAAATTATGTTTCTGGAGTGTGGCAGGGAAGACCTTTAGTCCGTCTGTTCTCCAGAAATGAGTTCTTTATCTAGAGTTCCAGGACCTGCAGTGATAGGTGATGGATAGGACTTAGGCGACTTGTCTATTCACTAAAATTGTACCAAAAATGTTTGAATATGTGTGTGGGTGTTATTTTCTATGGCAAAGTTCTGTAACTTTCACAGTCTTCTTAAAGGAATTTATGCACCCATATACATACATACACAACAGATGAAGAAACCCCTGGAGTCTCTCCTGGGATCAGGCCATATTGTCAAAAGATTGTGTTCTTGATCATATTATCTGTTTGAGCATTGGTTTGCTCCCTGCCTTCTCCATTTACCTCTTTCTTGCCTAAGAACAAACCAAACTGTATTTCAGTTTTGAACCCAAAATTTTGTCGAGGTTTTTGGGAAATAGACTTGCAAAGTCTTTAACTTCATCTGTTTGGAAAGCTGGTGAAGGTATTGTTGATTGTGTTATTGAGAGCCTTCCCTAGGAAGATCCATTTGAGCAAATTACTTTAGGGGTGACCTTTCTAAAAGACTTTACCTCCTGCAGGAGACAGTTGGGATTTTATTATTGTTCTTTGTTTTTTGTTTTTACCTGCATAGTTGTGCCTACTCCAGTTCTGCTTGATCCTGGTTTTGATTTTCTGTTCTTATTGATACTTCCTATTCTTGGTTAAACTTTCTATTTTTAAAAGATTTATTTATTTATTTATTTATTTATTTATTTATTTATTTATGAGAGAGAGAGAGAGAGTGAGAGAGAGAGAGAGAGAGAGCACAAACGGTGGGGAGGGACAGAGGGAGAGGGAGAAGCAGATTCCCCCCTGAGCAGGGAGCCGGATGTGGGGCTCCATCCCAGGACCCTGGGATCATGCTCTGAGCTGAAGGCAGATGCTTAACCAATTGAGCCACCCAGGCGCCCCAATAGTTTCTATTTTAATACGTATTATTGATATAAACCTTCTGAAAGTATGGTTAAGGGGGAAAATGAATAATTATCCAGTTTGTAAATGGGGAAATTAAATTTCAGTTTAATGGCTACCCAAAGTAACAGAGCTGTCCCAGGGGAGACCTTGAACTCAGGCCTCCCACATGTTCCTTTGACAGTTTTCCTTGTAGATGACTCAGAATACTGGTTATTGGGAAGCAGCACAGCCTGAATGTAGATCTGTAGGAAACTCCTCTCCCCTCTATCCCTTCCAAAGTTATGAAACTATATCTTTTTTCAGCTTTCTGGAAATATTACCCTCTTCCTACAGACAAAATAGTGATCATGAAGTTTGTCTCCTTTCTTTACAATAGCATTTTAGGAAACTAGGAGGGGAAGTGATAGCAGAGTGCCAGAAAAATGTACAGGCAGAAAAGCTGGGGTTTCATGTCTACCTACCCTTTCTGCATGTTTCCCTTCTTGCAGAGAAAGATGGAATATCACAGTGATTAAGAAGGTAATTTCGAGAGCCAAACAGATTTATGAAGCCTAGCTCCATACTTGGAAACGTGTGACTTCGGAAAGTTACATAAAACTATCTTTGCAAAACAAAGCTAGTTATCATTTATCCCATAAGGTAGCTGTGAAGATTAAGCAATATATATATGTATATCTTGCTTAGAACAGTGCCTGGCACATAATACAGTCCTAGAATATTATATAGTATAATTACTGCCAGAATTTTGAATAGATACATAAATATGTCCACCTTGTAGAAGGAGATCCCTTGGAGAACATAGGAAAGTCAGATCTTTCTCTCACATGTAAAAAGAATTAGATGCAGCCCTCTGTAAGGCAATATATTCTCACCAGGGCAAAATGCAGTGGACACAGAAAATGGGTTTTAAAAGAATGCAGATGTCATTTTGCATATGAATCAAGATCTGGGACTGAATTTTAAACCATTCCTCCAGTACCTGTGCAAATCCATTTCAGGTGAGAGCAGAGGGATGGAGAGGGCTGAGGCAGAAGTAGCTGAAATCGTGTGCACAAGGTTGTTGTTCCAACTTTGGAGGTTGGAGTGAAGCCACTTCGAAGATTTGGCCTTGTATGTTTGTGATCCTAGGAAATTTCCCCAGCATTAAAGTTGTGCTTCAGGGAACAGAAAGAAGTAATGATTTTTGTATCTGTAAATAAGGCTGTTGCTATGTGTTAGTGGCAACGTTCCACAGACATTAGCTATTTTCACTTTCTTGTGGTCCACCCATGAATTACAAAGCGCAAAAGGGTGTTCCCTTTCTAGTTGAAAATAGCTTTTGGCAGCATTTTCTGACACAGTTCTTCCATGCGCCACGGGACCTGTCACCTCAATCATTTTGCTTTCCCTTTCATCCTCCCACAAAAGTGATTTTGAAGGGGGAGGGTAACTGATCAGATGAAGCTGAGGGATATGTGAGCATGTTAATAACAACCTGTCAAAACCCAGGATATCCAGATGCAAACACGTTAGATGAGGGGTAAGGTGGGTGTCTAAAATGTCCATGCCCTCATTTACCTTAAATCCTGTGCAAACCTCCATCTTCTTCCTCCTAGAGGAGGTGAAAGCAAAAACATTTCTCTCATCTTCATCTCCAATAGTATAAAAATCAATAGCAAACTTTTTTTTTTTTTTTTTTTTTTTTTTTTTTTAAGACGTACATCATGCACAACACAAAAATTCCCTCCTGGTCTCTGATTCTCAAAAGAATTAATGAAATTAGTCCCAGGATATTCTTTACTGGGAGAAACATAATCAAATAATTATTAATGATTTCATAGGAATTTCAAAATAATGAAGATCAGATCTTCAAATAAGCCTTGCTGGAGGTACTGGAAAGTCTTAAAAGATAAACTTAAAATGGGTCACTTTGGCCCAAGTATTGTTCCAAATGCTTTACTTACATTACTCAATTTATTTTATTTGATTTTATTTTTAATTTAATTTTTTAAAGATTTTATTTATTTATTCATGAGAGAGGCAGAGGGAGAAGTAGACTCCCTACAGGGAGCATGATGCAGGATTCAAACCCTGGGATCATGCCCTGTGCCAAAGGCAGATGCTCAACCACTGAGCCACCCAGGAGCCCCACATTACTCAATTTAGAACTTCCTAACAGCCTCATGAGGTGGTACCAGGACTATAACCATTTTGCAGATAAAGAAACCGAGGCACAAAGATTAAAGATCTTGTTTAGGTTTGTACAGCAACTGAGAGTTAGAGGTAGTCTTCAGACGCGGGCAGTTTGTCTCCAGGATGCTTTTCCATACTGTACAATGCTGCCCCTCGTTATAAACAAAAGCCCTGGATGGTGGTGAATTCTTCTGAGAGGCAGTGAGAATGCAGAGGTTTGCTCCCTCCTCATAGATCAACTGAAGTACAAGTATAAAGCTAGAGTTTCAAGGTATGTTAGAGGTCACTTAGGCCCAGAGATATCTCTTAGCTAGTTGGTGAGAGAAGCAGGACCCCAAATCTTGGATCCTTTCACCTTGTCCAATATCTCATCTCACCCATGGAACATTCATTAGTGTTTCCCTAAGAAATATTCCCATAAGATTCTTCTCTTCCTCTTCTGCAGCTCCTGTTTCTCTGTGCTGTTTCATTCTCAGTGCCTTCCTTTTGAGGACATAGTATACTGGAAGGAGCACGGGCATGTGGTCAAGACACTAAGGTTTGAGTTTCAACTCTGGTATTTGTGAAAGCTGTGTGAAACCAGGCTACAGTCTTTACCTCTGGGACCCTGTATTTTCTCATCTGTACAGTGGTAATAAATACCTGCATTTTTTTCATGTTCCTGGATTTTCTTAAGAATCAACATTTCCAGATCTCTAGATCTTTGCTTTTGCTGCTTAAACTGTAGGCCACATAGCAACAGCATGGAGGTCACTGGGAGTGGCTTAGAAATAAAGGATCTCAGGCCCAACCTCAAATCTACTAAATCAAAATCTGAATGTTAGGGATACCTGGGTAGCTCAGTGGTTGAGTGTCTGCCTTTGGCTCAGGTTGTGATCCTGGGGTCCTGGAATCGAGTTCTGAATTGGGCTCTCCGCAGGAAGCTGTTTCTAACTTCTGCCTATGTCCTGCCCCTCTCTCTGTGTGTCTCTCATGAATAAATAAGTAAAAGTATTTTTAAAATATAAAAAAAAAAAAAACAAAATCTGAATGTTAGCAAAATCTCCAGTAATGGAAATGTTAATGGTGTAACATTAAAGTTGGATCCTGTGAAAGTGCCACAACCCTAGAGCACAGTGCAGGGAGAAGTGTTCTCCTAGGTAGTGCCTCACATCTGTATGAAAGGTAATTCAGGTCACCAGTGTTCTTACTCTTGGGACCAGTTTTGAAATGTGGAAGCTTTTTTTATTTTTAAAAAGGTAATTTACTGCATATATTGTCTATTATTTAAAATCCCCAGTGGAGTATGGAGCATCATCCTTAAGTAAAATCCAGTGACAATTATACTGAGTGGGATAAAGATGAAGAGTATCTTTATTACTGTCTTCAGTGTGTTTGCTGCAAATTTTGAGTTTCAGAGCTTTTGGGGTTTTGGAAAGACTGATGAGGACCGGGTACATGAACTTCTCAGGGATGTGCTGACCTCAGCCCTTCCTCTGAAAGATCCTATCAACTGCTCTAAACACAAGGCAGATGAATGTGTTAGGGGTACAGAGGCAGCTTATTTTCTCTTACATTCTGGAACATTAAGCTGGAGCAAAAAGTGGAATGGGCAGGAGGTGCAGGCATGTCTTCACATCACATAAAAGAATGTATGATTCCTAAAAAGAAGAAGACTCTGCATGTTGTTTTTCAATCCTCTGGAAATCAAATAAATAGTGCAATGTATTAAAAAATGTCTCTTACTGAACATATTGATGATGTGGGTGATTTAATCATAGAAACAAGTGTTAAAAACTTATCTAAAAAGATGAAGGAATTGCACCCTTCAATTTTGATTTTTTTTCTATGTTCCCTTTTACAACTACCTTAAATGTATTCAGATTATGTCTTGAGGGCTCCAGCAGGCGGAACATTTGGGCTGTTTCTGTAACACGGATGCCTTTGTTGTAGCCCTGCTTGGAACAAAAAGAAAGGGGGGAAAATCCATTAGCATAACTTCATCACTGACATTTCAAAACAAACAAACAAACAAAAAAAGATCCACCTAAAAGGAAAAGCTGTTTGAAAAGCCTATAAGGTTTAAGAGCTGGAAGAGAACAGGGTTTCTGGTTCAATAGAATTGTCTTCTGATCCTAGCTCTTCTCCAAGCTGCTCTCAGGAATTGGAACTCTCTCCTCTGTTTGTCTGGAGCACGAGACATTTGTTGGGTAGTTGGTGCTGGGCAACAGGCCTATGACTTTCCTACGAGAAATATCTACCAACTCACCCTTTCAGAGACAATGAAATGAAATGACCAGCTTTAAACTGAACCAGCTCTGGAATACGTGCACACATGCACATCAATGTCCAGAGCATATTCTTATCAGGGCATGATTTTCACTTATATTATTTCATGTAATTTTCATAAAACTTTGGGAGATTATTATCCCCATGCGACAGAGCAGGATATTGAGGCTTGGGAGGTTAAGTAAATTGCCAAAGGTCACACAGCTGGAACCCAGGTCTGGCTAATTCCAAAAATTGTGCTCTGCACCACTGTGGTTTCCAGTTTTATTCTGAGCCTTAGATTTGCCTTAAGAACCCTCGAGTTCAAGGTAACACTGTGGTATCCTGAGCAGCAAGACTGGACAGGCTACGTAAGTACTGTCCATGGAAAAAGTGTTGGGTAAAGAGGGAGGGCATGTGGCAGGACTGGGATTCATGAGCCCACAGAAGATGATTTATGGCTCCTTTTTAACCTGCCTTCTATCTTCCTTCCAGGGATATAAGTGAGATAATCTTAGGATTATAGTGATGAAATGAAACTCCTAAAGCCAATCTATCCCCCTGCCTTCAGGCAGTGGTTCATTTAAACTAGACAATTTTCTCCCTTTGTTTAAAGATCTTAAGAGGAGGAATTTCCAAATCACTCAAAGATACCAATGACAGGAGCTCACAGGTCTCGTAGTGATTAATCGTTTTCTGATAATAAATCCAAATTAATTTCCAAGCATTTATTGAGTTCCTACGTTGTCCCCTGTGCTAAGGTGGGTGGTGCAAATTTTGCATGTGTGTGTGTGTGTTTTAGATGTTACAGGGAGGCATAGTTAGCTTGCCCTTAGATTTATTACAGCTTTCTTGGATCAACAAGAATAATACAACTGCAATAATTAAAACCCAGTAAAAATGTATTCAGAAACCACATGCTAAGTAGCAGTAATCTCCTTCTGGCTCTGCCAGAAATGAGACATATGACTGTACAAGTCACTAGACTTCTCTGATATTCAGCTCCCTCTTCTGTAAAATGAGGGGGAGGCAATCTTGTCACCATGGTTGCTTAGCAGCCTGAGGAATTCAGATTCTTAGATGCGTGGTAGAGACTATGAGGGTGATAAGATCTTAGGAGAGCAGTGATCTTGGGAGGACTGTCTTGTTAAGGCACTAGGGAATGGGTTCCAGAAGAATGGGCCTTGGCCTCAGGAGAGGAAAAAACGCTCCAGGAAAACATCATGAAACAGGAGAAACATTACGTGGTGACCAGCCTGTGAGGGCCAGCTGAAGGGAGAGTAGGGACAAATTACCTAAAATTGCATGTAGATTTGACGCATTGGGGTAAGAGGTGGAATCTCATTAAAAATGACAGCAATAGGGATGCCTGGATGGCTCAGTGGTTAAGCTCTGCTGTCGACGCAGGGTGTGATCCTGGAGTTCAGGAATCGAGTCCCACTCCCACATCGGGCTCCCTGAGGGGAGCCTACTTCTCCCTCTGCCTATGTCTCTGCCCCTCTGTGTGTGTGTGTGTGTCTCTCATGAATAAATAAATAAGTCTTTAAAAAAAAAACCATCAGAGTAATAACAATAACATAAAGGGGAAAAGCAAAGAGAAGGGAACTATGTGACTAGATCATCTAACATATCCTAGTCCCTAGCCTAGATTAACTGTAACACCGACTTAGAAATCAGAGGTGGGTTTCTCCAGGCCCATATGATGAAACAAAGCTCAGGTTGTCCTGCTATAAGTAAATAGACTCAGATCTGTTTAACTCAAAGCCTGAGATTTCTGGATGGGCTAAGATATGACATAGGATGTGTTGTGGATATTTTATAAAGAAGTGCTTTAAGGTAAGGAAGCCAGGAGGGAGTGCTGAGGTCATGTAGGATTACGGGTGGCAGGATGAGAGGGGAAGTAGGCAACCTAAAGTAATATTCTGAGAGACTGAAGGGAACATGGATCGGTTACAAGATTGTGAGGCCAGAAATGGGTAAATCAAAGATGACTACCAGTGTTTGGAATATAAAAAAAAATGTTGGAATTCTCTGACTCTACAGATTTCAAGTAGGAAGAGAAGCTGGTTTGGAGGTGAAGGTGACTTTAAAATCTTGGATATAAGTGATCTCAATTGATGCATTCAGAGGATGGTGATGTGCATTCAGGGACCTGGGCATAAAGGCAGAACTAATGAGAAAGCTCTGGGACTTATTAGCAAAGAGAAATCATTAAAACCTGAAAAAAAGGGAGAACTCTGCAATGGAGACAGAGAGTAGAGCACTTCCAGGACATATGTAGGAAGAGCCAGAGAAGTCTGCATGGGAGACAGTGAGTAATCAAGGAGAACATAAGAAAAGCAGGTGAGCAGAATTATCTAGAACCTGACAGGAAAGTGATGTGTAGTAAAGTGGAGTAGAGTGAGGAGGATGGGGTGTGTGGGTCTTAATCCTCAGAAACTCCGATTACAACAGAGAAGTCTATTAGAATGAAGACAGAAAAATCCAGATCATGTATGTGCATCATTACAAGGATCTTTTTACTTTTGTTATTTCTTCAGGCCAGTCATACAATTGTGATCTTTAGATTTTCTGCAGGAGAAGAGCTATTCAGTAGAATTTACTCTGATACAACTTTGAACTTGAAAACAGTGTGTTTTACTAGGTTCCCATAGGGTGTTAATTGTTGAAATTGTCACCCAGATCTTTGGAGCGCTTGCAGGCTCACTTGATAACCATGTAAGTTCCTTCAGTGAGCCAGGCCCTGTGCTAGACATGGCCCTGCAGATAGGCAGATGGAGTCATCTCCCTACTTGCCCACAAGCCATGTTGTCATTAGCTCAGGTAGACAAAGGGAGCAGCAGAGGCAAAGGGAGCCGCTGAGAGACAGAGGCTGAACTAGCTTCAGCTTTGCACTCTGCCTCCGTAATCAGCTGAGGCTGGGGATAAGGGGCAGTTCCCTTCCAGACCTGTGAACATAAACAGGCAGGAACTCAATGTGGGCTCTAGCCCAGGAAGCTCTTTTCCCCAAGGCAGATTGGCTGGGAGCTCAGGGGGTTTTCCCCTTTCCCCTGCAGAGATCATCTGTTGGGATCAGATGGGTGTCACCCCAGTACTGGATCAATACCCTGGGAGAGCTGCTGGACAGGGATGGGCAGCAAAGAGGCCAGACACTTTTGAGTTTTTCTTTGATTAGTTCTTTTACCTTTCAAATAGATTGCCTACCCACCTGCTTTGACAAGGTAAATGCAATGTGTTTGAAATTAGTATAGATTTAATTATAAACAACATGTATCCCTTCTTTCACTGATACTCATTTCACTGACAAGCAGTTTTGGAAAAAATCACAATAGCTTCTTCTTTACAGATGTCTCTTTCCATTCCCCACCCCCGTGCCCACTATACCACGTATAGACACACAGAAGCCTTTATGTTCTATACGTTTTCATACATGGAGGGAAGAAAAAGCCTTTAAAAATATTAATCATCTTCTATTTTTCTTAGTTAGATGAAAATTTCCTGCACTTTTGTTCATGTAAACGCGAAATTATCCTTCTGCAAGTTGAGGTGGTGGCAGTTCCTGAACACAGTTATATTTTGCAGATAACAGGATTAGCTTGGATGTGGGTAATAAGTTGGTGAATCTCCCCCCGGCCATTTCTCAACACTGTGAGAGCACTAATCCTTTATGCTTTGATGTCTTCTACTTTTCCATCAGGTGCGCCACGGACTATTTGTCCTGGGGCAGTCAGCTCTCTTATAAGATCTCATAGTGTCCTCATTAGCTGCGCCTATTTACCCAGCCAGCCTGTTGAACCCAATTTATAGTTTATGTGATTAATTCCCAAAGTACAGTAAACCCTAGCTCTAAGGCTCTCTATTATATGACTGCATCTCCTTTAAGGGCAAACACAAGCTTCAGCTCTTTTGCTATATGACTACATCATATATAATACGCTAATAATTTTACTCTCGACGACACATTAAACATCTTTCTATACACTTTCTTTATAGCACACAGCTCATAAAGAAAAGAATGTTCCATATTGGACTGTAAAGTGCTAACTATATGAAGGAGTCATTTGGTTTTTTGCTTTAAAAAATTTATTTTGGCTGAAATTATGGCTCAGCCCTACTATCCGGTTTGAACAGTGAATTGGCAAACCACGTCACTGTACAACTCTTTATCTACTGAAATGTAAGTTTGAAAAGGCTTAAGAGGTAATGTGGCAGCACAGACCCATGGGCTCCTTTTCATCTTTAACATGCAGGCTTGGAAGATAAAAGGTTTAAGTGTGTGTGTGTGTGTGTGTGTGTGTGTAGAGAGAGCAAGAAAGCCAGACAAAGAAAGCAAAATGAAGAGAGGGGCACTCAAGGCAGTCTATGTCACATTTACTGGGATTTTTCTCATAGCAGAAAGAATTATGAAGAAGTTACTTAAAATTGGTACAAGGGGAAACTATACCAGTGATTCTCAACTGGGCATATCTCCTTTCTAGGACATTTGACATTGTCTAGAGATATTTTCTGTTCTCGCAACTCAGGGGCATGCTACTGGCATCTAGTGGGCAGAGGCCAGGAATATGGCTAAATATCCTACAGGCAGCTCCTACAACAAATTATTACTTGACCCCAAATGCCAGTAGTGTCAAAGTTGTCAAATCCTGTCTATACCTTTGGATGATGGAATTTTTTTTTAATTAATTTTTATTGGTGTTCAATTTACCAACATACAGAAAAACACCCAGTGCTCATCCCGTCAAGTGTCCACCTCAGTGCCCATCACCCATTCCCCTCCAACACCCGCCCTCCTCCCCTTCCACCACCCCTAGTTCGTTTCCCCGAGTTAGGAGTCTTTATGTTCTGTCTCCCTTCCTGATATTTCCCAACATTTCTTTTCCCTTCCTTTAATAGGAATTAATAGCAAGAAACTTGATCATTTCTATCTATCACCTATCTATCATATCATCTATCTACCTAGAATTTTGCAAAGACAACAGATCAGTGGCTGATTATTTCTAGTGTGAACAGTGTAAGCCAACTTCTTTTTACTTGCTGACAACTAATTTGATGCATAATAAATCTAATGGGTGGGTCGGTAGGCAATGAAATGTATGAGTTATGACTCAGCCTCTTTTGCTACTGGTTGGTAACTCGGGACAACATTTGAAGAGCTAAGATGTGAAAATGAATGTCTTTGAAACTATGGATTTCTATTATTTATAATACTTCTATTTCAAGTATATTTTTGTATATATTATCTCTATTCTCTGTTGCCAGAAGAATGCATAATCATGAACATTTGCTAATGTGTTACTTGTCTATTAATAATCCCACAATTCCTTTTTTGAACAATTTTCTAATGGCTATGGTCTTAGAGGTGAATAAACTGAAGTGCTGAAGGGAGAAAAAGTAGCACAGGAAACACTGGAGAATTATTAAAACACTATGAAGGGATAGTCTTAGAGTAGCAACCATCATTGCTGCATAGACCCAGTGCTCTTGTCTCTGGTTCCAGAAAAACTGCAGATTTGATAACTGTACAAGTCACTAGATAGGTGCCCAGACACTCTCTGCATGAGTTTTCCTTTTACCACTTTTATGGAGTAAGTGCCTTCTTTAGGGAATATAACTTTATAGAGAAATGTTTTTGTTTCAACATCTCTTGTCCTGGAGCCTGCCTGTGAAGTTTCATCATTCAGGGTCCCAGGAAGAGGACTTTGAGTTTACTGTTAACTATATACTCTCACTAAATGTATAGCTAAGGAGAGCTTTATGTTCCTCCAACTCCTATTCCCACATTTCTTTAGGAATTGGGGATCTCTGACTATGTGAGATCCTCAGTGACCCAACTGGGTCATGGGGCTTCAGCGTGAAACATTTTGCCTGGCTCATCAGGAAAGAGATTATGTAGAAACCTGGTAAACTTTCCCTTAAAATGATGGCATGTGTGCATTTCTGGCAATGTGCCCTATCTATGGTAGGTTTTCTCTAGGAGTGAAAGGTAGTACCGTAGTCTCCTGATTGGGAATGGTGGCATTTAGAAAACTCAATAAATCTCTCATCAGAGATAATACTAACTTGGCTTTGTGTCATTTCAAATATTCTAACCCTTTGTTTGTTATCCTTTGAAATATATGTAGTAATGCTGGACTCCCTAATGGGGACTTAGGAGGAATCATTCAGAAAACATGTTGTAAAGTTTTTTTATGAAACTCCAAAGTCCTATGATAAATTAGATGTTGATACCTCCCGGTTCTAAAATTCTCTGACTTTATGATGCTAAACAGAGAATTATCACAATCCGTAAAAATTCAGTTGGTGGTAGAATGTCCTAAGGCAGAATTTGATCCTGAGTAAGTGATGTTGCATATTTTTGTTTTGTTTTTCACAATATAGTCAGCTCTTGATTTTCCTCATAAATAGTAAATGGAGATAATCTCAAGAAGATGAGATTAAGAAATTCCTTGCAATCAAGTGACATATATTAGACATTTTTAATATTAGAATAAATTTACATGTTCAGAGCATGGAATAATGACAGGTAATATTGATGAAGTGCTTACTGTGTCCTAGGAACTGTGCTAAGCATTCTATGCTGATTATGTCTTTTAATCCCTAAAATGATACTGTGAGGTAATTTGATACTATTATTACCAATTTGCTAAGGAGTAAACTGAGGCTTACAGTATATGTAATAAGGGGCTGTTATGGGATTCGAGCTGGAATATCTCTGGCTCCAGCATCTGAACCCTGAACCACTCCATTTTACAACATATTGCTTGCATTCTCATTACAGAGGGATTCCATGTGGACTAACATGCATGATTTTCCTATTATCCATTATTAAAGCACATTGGACTGACATCTCTTGAGTTTAGCAACTCAAGTATATTTTTAGTTTATTGTTGGTAAAAGTAAAGTAGTTCCTGAGAAATGGGTAGAAAACAGAACATTCTTTTATGTTCTCTTCAGTTGCCCGAGGAAGGTTAGGAAGGGAGAATGCGTTCTAACAATTTGGCATTGTGGGACCTCAGTAATTCTTTGCAGAGCAAAGCTTTTTCTCTTCTGCCTGGGGTGTTTAAGATGCTAAGTGGATCAACTCTGGGCTGAGAGAGCAACAGCCCTGACTGGACATTGGGTAATCCAGAATAAAGAGCATGATATCAGTAATGATAACAAGGTAGGATTTGCCTTTCTTCTCTGACCATCACTACCACTCCTTCCATCCAAAAAAACAAAACAAAACAAAACAAAGAAAACCGCCCCCCAAAACCCCAATAACCCTTAACATTGGAGGCCATATAAATGACATAATTTTTCTGAAATTTTCACATGTTCTACAAAGTAGCCCAGGCATGTAGAGGTTGGGGAGACATAAAGTACTCTGGGCTTAAGAGGTTGAGAGAGAGAAAAAAACATGAAACAAAGACAGCGTTATGGGGCATCTGCTGTAGGCCATCGAAACCGTAGGTGAGGGAAAACCAGCTGCTGAGGTCAGTTGAACTCTCATAATGTTGAACTCCAAAGGGACTTGGATTCCCTGGACATCTGCTGGGTTAAAGACCCATGAAGGATCAAAGGAGTTACTGAATTGGAGAACTGCGACTCTCTGTTACCAACCGTAGCTAATGTAATTGAAGGAGAAATTGTGTTAGATCTGCTTATGGACAGGTAAGATTTTATTGAAAGTAGGAAAACAAGAGATAGGTTTAATATGATTGCCTGTGTGATGATGTGTACATAGTAGAGCAAAAATGAAAACAAAAATTGAATACAGCAGTGCCAGAGAATTAAACTCTGAGCAAGCATATTAAGGGATCAAGTTAGTACAAGAGAAAATATTAAACCTCAACAAACAAGGTGGTAGGGGGCCAAAGTGTCTTGGGGACAGTCATAATTGCAGCTTTCTAGACTGCAATTTCTCAGAAAGAGGTGGAGAGACAAACTAACAGATCTTCACTGAGGCTTCGTGTAAGCTTGGTGTGGGCTCCGACAGAGCTGTCCAGGAAGAGCTACAGTACCACATCAGTTAAAGCTGTCAGGGCAGGGAAGATAAGGACAGTAAGGCATCGAAAATCAATTAACGATAACAAGAGGGTTAAAGTGAAAAGGGGATTTTTTTTAGAGATATGCTAGGCAATTGGAAGAGATCAGAGAGAAACTTGTCCGGAGTATCTTAGCTGAAGCAAGACTGAGAGTTCAGAAGTCATGAATTCAGATTTTAATCCCAGTTCTTTGTAAGATATGAAGGTGATGACTTGACTTACTGGCATCTGAAGTTTCCTTTTCAGTAAGATGGAGAGAAATCATCTTTCAAGTAACTAAGTACAAAGGTATCGATTGTTGAAATATCAGGGGGCTCTGAAAAGGTCCAGCATCCCCCCCCGCATGTCACTGAAGCCATTAATGTGTGGCTTTATTCAATAGTGATGCTAAAATATGCCTGGCAAGGATAATGTATTATATTTCATCAAAGGCACATGAGCAAGTACTTTCCTTAGAATAGGCTTTAAATTGGACCTTGAGATTGGTTTGGCCATTCAAAGATGGTGGGCACCAATGAGATGGAAGTAGTGGCTTTAACTCTGTGATGGGGAAACTTGGAACACAGGTTCCACCGACATCATTAGCTTGTCTCAAGACACTTCGGAAAGAGTAATCATTCTCACTGTATTGTGGCCCACCCTAGGTGGCACTTCTTTAAGGCAATCAAGAAAGGAGGGGGCAATATACTGTGGAATGATCTTTCTTATCTTTTCCATATATAATAATTGTTGAGGACAATAATTACTGGTTGTAGGAGAGAAAGAAGGAATTGATCAATCTAAATTCCCTCTTTGCCTTGGGGCTACATTCCTAGTTGAAAGAGAAGAAAGGAGTTTCCCTTTCCCAGCTGTAAAGGAGAAGTATTGTACCCTTACAGAACTATTAAATAGCCCATCTGGAAGGGACCTTACAAGTAAACTAAGTCCTTCTTCCTCTTTTTACAGATGAGAAAATTGAAGCTCAGTAAAGATGTTTGGCTCTCTTATCTCATTATTAGTGTCAGATCCTGGTGAGTCTTGACGTCAAGAGACACTGATGGCAGTAAAGGGATTCATGGAATAACTGGAAATACTTTCCCCTCCCCTAGCCCTTCCAGTAACTTAACTGGTTAGCTTGCTGCCTCTCCTTCTGTCTCTTCTTTCCTCCCTCTCCTCTTGCCTCCTGTTATATTTGGGGAGAATAAGAAAATGATATGCACCCATATTCTCCCACCCAGAAAAAAAATTTCCTGATATTTCCTTATATATTTAATAAGCACAAGTAGTATATGAAAGCACTCTATTTTTAAATAAATTATAAAATAAAAAAGCTAGTATCTTTTTTGATCTTTCCTTTACCACATCAGGGTTCTCTACTGCCATTCCTACAGGCCATGACATATGTCAGATGAACATTTTTACTCTTTCTGGTCATTTTACATACCTGTATTTGAGGCCACTGAAAATATACAGCACTAATTGTTGTGAGGGAAGGTCTATTTATAAATGATTTTGCACATCTAGTTCTCAGCTTGCTTTTGCTACTCAACCATGGTCTTGGTATCAGTGTTGATAATGATATCGGTATTGATCTTGCTCATCCCCTGTATAGTATTAGTAAAATACTATACGTGTATAGTATTTTATTATATAAATACATCACATTTTATTATTCTATTCATGTATTGATGTCGTTTTGATTTTTAAAGTTATAAACCATGATGATTGAAAATCCCGATGTCTGTCTCTTTGTGTAGAAGTGCCAATGATTTTCAAGATTGCATACCAAGAAATTGAGTCTCTGGGTCATATGAAATACATAACTGTAAGATGTTCTAACAATTTGTCCTCCAGAGTACCTATACTAACTTGCACCAGGATCCACAGAATGCTAAAATACTAATTCTTTCACATCTCTAATACTTCATACTACAAAACATTTAAATTTTGCCACTCTGCTTGATAAAAAGTAGTATTTCATAATTTCAATTGATAATACTAAAATTGAGACTCTTTTGTATGTTTATCACCTATTTGTAGCTCCTTTCCTATGAATTGCCTGTTCATAAACTTTGCCCATATTATTATAGACTAATTTTTTTCTCTACTGATTGGTAGAAATTCCTTATACATTGTGGATACCATTACTTTATTATGTTCGAAAAATATTTTCCCGTCACTTTCTTTAAAACATTTTTTCATAATATACTATACACAAGTTTTTAATGTTAATTTGTTAAAATTTGATGATTATATTGTAAGTATATGAATCTTGCCTTTTGAACTTTGGTAAGAAAGATTCCCCACTCTAAAGCTATAAGTATTTTTCTATCTTTTCTTCTTATAACTTAAGTCAATATTTTGGATTTGTCTTTAATCCTGGATTTTTTTTTTTTTTTGTATATGGTATGAGCTAAGGTTCTAATATTTTTATATGGGTAGACAACTTTTATACTCCATTTCAAATTTTTCTGGATGGATATCATTCCATCCTTGGGGGCAACAATTTGTTTAGATTTCTACCACCAGAGATTGTTTTGTCTGTTATTAGGCTTCTTATAAATGTATACACAATGTATTCTTCTGTATCTGGCTTCTTTTGTTCCACATAATGTTTCTAAGATTCCTATGTTAGTGTTAAATTTCAGAGCTTTGCTGAATTCTCCTGTTAATGATTTTCAGTTAATTTTTTGCTATCTAATTAACTGTCACATAATTAACATAAAACAACTGAGTTTAATCTTTTCTTCTACAAGTCACTACAAGCCACTTACGAGCATGTGCGCACACACATGCACATTCTTACGCTGTTCTTGACTTTAATGAAGACACTTATAATATTTTACTGTTAAGTATATTAGCTGCATGATTTTCAGGTGAGGACTTCTTTAGCTGCATCATATACACCTCAATCTATGCTATGTGTTATATTTTATACTGATTCACTTCTAGATTTTTGTAAAACTCTTTTTCAATTTCATGACCCATAAATTATTTGGAAGTCTGCTCTTTTCATTGTCAGATGTCTAAGACCTATGCTTTAGGCTATGTAAGAACTTGTTATTATGGTTTTATTACTTTTTTTTTTTTGCTTTTTTTTTGCATTATAATCAGCAAATGTAGACTAAATTATACTTTTTGTCTTTAAGATTTCTCTGCATTTTAGTACATAGTTTATTTTGTGAATTTTTAAAATTCAAGTATAATTAATATACAATGTCATATTAGTTTCAGGTATACAGTATCATGATTCAATAATTCTATACATTTCTCAGTGTTCATCGAGATAAGTGTACTTTTGATCTCTTTTATCTATTTCAACCATCTCCTCACCAACTTCTCTCTCTGGCAACCATCAATTCATTCTTTGGGCTTATGTCTGTTTTGGGGGGAAGGGGTTGTCTCTTTTTTTCTCTATTTGTTCATTTGTTTTGTTTCTTAAATTCCATATATGCATGAAATCATATGGCATTTGTCTTTCTGTGACTGACTTATTTCATTTAGCACTATACCCTCTAGGTCCATTCATATGGTTGATAATGGTGAGATTTCATTCTTTTTATGGCTCAATAATATTTCATCTTCCACATCTTATTTATCCATTCATCTATGGATGAATCCTTGAGCTGCTTCCATATCTTGGTTATTGTAAATAATGTTACAATAAACTTGGGAATGTTTAGGGATTTTTTTGTTTTGTTTTTTGGGTTAGAACCCAGTAGTGGAATGACTGGATCATATGGTAATTCTATTTTTAATTTTTTGAAGAACCTCCATACTCTTTTCCACAGTGACTGCAGCAATTTGCATTCCCACCAACAGAGCACTAGGGTTTCTTATTCTCCACATCCTCAGCAATACTTGTTTCTTGTGTTTCTGGTTTCAGCCATTTTGACAGATGTGAGATGATATCTCATTGTGGATTTCATTTGCATTTCCCTGGAGATTAGTGATGTTGAGTATCCTTTTATGTGCCTATTGTCCATCTGTATGTTTTCAGAGAAATGTCTGTTTAGGTCCTTTGCTCATTTTTAATTGGATTACTTGTTTGTGGTGTTGAGTTGTATGAGTTCTTTATATATTTTAGTTATTAACCCATTATCAGATGTATCATTTGTAAATATCTGCTCCCATTCAGTAAGTTGTCTTTTAGTTTTGTTGATTGTTTCCTTTGCTGTTAAAGGCTTTTTTATTTTTGTGTATTCCCAACAGGTTACTTTTGCTTTTGTTTCCCTTCCCTCAGGATGTATATCTAGAAAAATGTTTCTATGGCCAATGTCCAAGAAATTACCGCCTGTGTTTTCTTCATTGACCACATAAGCATAGGTTTATATCTGGACTCTGTATCCCGTTCTATTGGTCTCAGTGTCTGTTTTTGTTCTGGTATAAACTGTTTTGATTACTACAGCTTTGCAGTATATTTTGAAATCTGGGATTGTGATGCCTTTAGTTATGTTCTTTTTCAAAACTGCTGGCTATTCAGGGTCTTTTCTGATTCCATACAAGTTTTAGGATTGTTTGTTCTAATTTTGTGGAAAATATTTGATAGGGATTGTGTTAAATGTATAGATTGTTTTGGGTAGTATGGATATTTTAACAATATTAGTTCTTCCAATCCATGAGCATGGGGTATCTTTCCAGTTCTTTGTGTCATCTTCAGGGTCTTTCATACATGTTTTATAGTTTTCAGAGTATACATCTTTTACCTCCTTGGTTAAGTTTGTTCCTAGGTACAATTGTAAATGGGACTGTTTTCTTGATTTCTCTTTCTGCTACTTCATTATGAGTGTACAGAAATGCAACAGATTTCTGCATGTTAGTTTTGTATCCTATGACTTAGTCAATTAATATATCAGTTCCTATAGTTTTTTGGTGGAGTCTTTAGGATTTCCTTTGCATACAGTATCATGTCATCTGCAAATAGTGGAAGTTTTACTTCTTCCATATTTAGTTTAGATGTCTTTTCTTTTTCTTACCTGATTGCTGTGACAAGACTTGCATTACTATGTTGAATACAAATGATGACATCCTTGTCTTATTCCTGATCATAGTGGAAAAGTTCTCAGTTTTTCACCACAGAGTATGATATTAGCTGTGGGTTTTTCATATATGGTCTTTATTATATTGAGGTATGTTCTCTATAAACCTACTTGATTGAGAATTTTTATCATGAATGAATGTTGTACTTTGTCAAATGCTTTTTCTGCATCTATTGAAAGGATCATTAGTTTTTATCCTTTCACTTGTTGATGTGATGTATCACATTGATTGATTCATGTTGATTCATGGTTATTGAACCACCTTGCATCCCTGGAGTTAATCCCACTCGATTATGTTGATTTTTTAAAATGTATCATTGGATTTGGTTTGCTAATATTTTATTGATATTTGTGCATTTATATTCATCAAAGCTATTGAACTATTTTTTCTTTTTTTGTATTGTCTTTATCTAGTTTTGGTATGAGGGTAATCTCCAATGAATGTGGAGGCTTTCCCTCTTTTTCAGTTTTTTTGGAATAATTTGAGAATTAAAGATGAGGTATAACTCATCTTTAAATGTTTGGTAGAGGGGCAGCCTGGGTGGCTCAGCGTTTTAGTGCCACCTTCAGTCCAGGGCATGATCCTGGAGACCCCGAATCGCATCCCGTGTCGGGCTCCCTGCGTGGAGCCTGCTTCTCCCTCTGCCTGTGTCTCTGCTTCTCTCTCTTTCTCTCTGTGTGTCTCTCATGAATAGATGAATAAAATCTTTAAAAAAAATAAATGTTTGGTAGAATTCACCTATGACACTCTCTGATTCTGAACTTTTGTTTTTTAGGAGGTTTTTTCTTTTTCTTTTTTTTTAATTACTGATTCATTTTCATTGCTATTAATGGATCTGTTCCAAATTTCTCCTTTTTCCTGATTTAGTTTTGGAACTTTATATAAGTTTCTAGGAATTTATCTATTTCTTCTAGGATGACAAATCTATTGGCATATAATTATTCATAATATTCTCTTGTAACTATTTGCATTTCTGTTGTGTCAGTTATTTCTTCTCCTTAATTTTAAGTATACATTTTAATTTTATTGAATTTTTCATGTGTATTAGAAAATGATGTGTATTTCTCATCTATTTGATAACTGAGAAATTTTTTCCTTCTGATTTAATAATGTAGAAATAAGAAAAAATTATTTTATAATGCTTTTACTTCACACTCAACAATGGGTATAATTCTTAATAATTTAAAATAATAAATGTTGGCAAAAAGGTGGAGTAATTGGAATCCTCACACATTTCTGGTGCAACCACCTTGAAAAACAGGCAGTTTTGCAAAATGTTGAATATAGAATTACCATATGACTCAGCAGTTTTACTACTAGGTGTATGTGGAAGAGAACTGAAAACATATACTCCTACAAAAACTCTGTAAGAATGTTCATAGCAGGGATCCCTGGGTGGCGCAGCGGTTTAGCGCCTGCCTTTGGCCCAGGGCTCTGGAGCCCTGGGATTGAATCCCACGTCGGGCTCCCGGTGCATGGAGCCTGCTTCTCTCTGCCTATGTCTCTGCCTTTCTCTCTCTCTCTCTGTGACTATCATAAAAAAATAATAATAATAAAATAAAAAAATAAAATAAAAAAGAATGTTCATAGCATCAGTATAATACCCACAAGTGGAAGCAATACAAATGTTTACCAATTGCTAAATGGATAAAAAAAATATTGGTATATCCATACAATAGAATATTATTCAGCCATAAAAAGTATTGAGCTACTAAGACATGCATATGGATGAACCTTGAAAGCATTATGCTAAAAGAAAGAAACTGACTCAAAAACCTAAAGACTATATTACTCCTCTTATATGAAAATCCCCTAACAGGCAAATTCATAGAAACAGAAAATAGATTATTAGTTACCACAGATTGAGGAGACATGGAATGGTGATAACTGCTGAAGAGTATGAGGTTTCTTTTTGAGGTGATAAAAATGATCTGCAATTAGTAGTGATAGTTGCACAACTTTGTGAACATACTAAAACCCAATGAATCATATATTTTAAAATGGCTAATTTTAGAACATGGTGACTATAGCCAACACTGCTATATGATATATAGGTAAGATGTTAAGAGCATAAATCCTAAGTGTTCTCATCTTGAGATGAATTTTTTTACTTTTTCTTTTTTATAGTATATATATGAGAAAATGGATGTTGGCTAAACTTACTGTGGTAATCTTTCACACCATACATAAATTGAACCATCATTTTGTATACTTTAAGCTTATGCAATAAGAAATGTAATTATTTCCCAATAAATAATTTCTCAATAAAACTGGAAAAAAATCTCAAAGATGAGTTCTATTATATACAAATTCTAGCTGGATTAAAAAAAAAGCTTAAATACAAGTTAAGAAAATTTCTTTAGGTCTCAAACTGACTTTCAAGTATCACCTAGACAGAACTAATTACTCTTTCCTGCTTGCTCTGGCCCCATTAATATGCTCAAAGAATATGTAAAGGCCTTCTGTTCAAGATGAAAATAGTTTTGCATGTGTGAAGTTGAAGGATTTGAATTTCACCTTATATTTAATTTGAATTAATTATAAAGAAAGAAAGAAAGAAAGAAAGAAAGAAAGACAGACAGACAGAAAGAAAGAAAGAAAGAAAGAAAGAAAGAAAGAAAGAAAGAAAGAAAGAAAATTAGGTAATTAAAAATGGTCCCTCACTAATTCCTTGGTCCAGTTTACAGAAATTCAGAAAGCTAATAGAAGCTAATGAATTCCATGACTCTGTACAGAAATAACTTCATGCTGTAATGTAAAACTATTCTATTTCTAAATTCTCTTCTATTCTAAAACTAGCACTATTCTAGTTGTTCCTAAGTGGAAAGGTATTCTCCAGAGCCATAAAAGTTCAAATACTGATATTGGAAATACATACTGATAATAATGAGTAATCAATTCCTTCCCTATTCATCCTCCAAGTCAATACTGATAATAGACATTAATCATTTATATAAACAATATAGAGAAGATTTTGGCAAATACAAAAGAAATGCCTTAATATTCATGGAATCATGGCACTTCCTTATTAGAGATACTTATGAGGATAAATATTCATCTCTAAAATGGTTTAGATGTGACCTTTTCTTGAGTGCAAAGAGATAAATTTTTGTGGTGTCTCTCTCATTCTTGTCTATAAAATGCAAGTTTTCGGATTCAATGAGAAACCTTTTCACTTCTCTCTCATATTAGTTGTCATAATAGTTAAGTGGGTGGTTAATTGGCTTAGCATCAGATTTTATTGCCTATATATTATGTTTATTTTTTTCTTCCACTCCAAGTATTTTCAATCAAACCCTCTTTTGTGGTGTATTAAAAATCCTACATTCCAGTTTGAGCTTTGAAGTAATTTCAGAAACAAACACGCCTCTAATTTAGTTATTTATTCATTCATGTTTCTGTCACTTACTTATTTATTTAGCAAATACTGACTGCCTGCCATATGCCTGACTAGCTAACAAGTAGTGATACAAAGCTGCCCAGCCTTGGCCCCCCTTAAGGACCTCCTGGTTTAGAACCAATGTACAAGTAAGGAAAACCATGCATTTTGGTAGAGATTTTAACAAAGGTACAGACCAGCTGTTCTTCAAAGTAGAAGGGATAACACTGAAGATAGAGAATGAGGACTGGAGAATTGTGAGAAAAGACTTCAAGAAAGCAGAAGGAGACATACTCTAGGTGCACAGTAAGTAAGGTGAGAGAATGTTCCAGTTATACGGTTTCCTATGAAACCGTAAGCTGAAATGGCATCAAGGGAAGAAGCAACTACCACTAATTTATGTGAAAAAAAAATCCTGATTATTCCCAGACCCCCAAAATAACTTCTTTCAGGCTTTTCTGAAAACTTAGGGCTTGTTTTGTTAATGGATATACAAAATAAAATCAAAACAAAGCACAGATGCTTAGAGACTCATTTCAAAGCTGTAATGGGTTGATGCTGAGATACTGAGTGTAGTCTCTGTGGAAGGAGCTTTGTGGGGTTATTTTACCTGCTTACGGTGCTTGCTGCCTTTGGAAAGGCTTGATGCAAAACAAATGCTGAACATTATTTTCACTTTTTGTTTTTTCCTATAAAAGTGAAAATCCTCTTCAGGTTTCTTCTAGTTAGGGAGAACAGGTACTAATAATGGTCTTTTGTAAAAACATAGTGGCATAATGCAAACTTCCAAAAAGTGTAATAAAATTTGTAGCATAGAATGAAAGTTGCCCAACTCAACTCTTGGGCGTTTTCATTGAGTATCTGCTGTGTACACTCATTACTAAGTACAGTCCCTAAACATAATAAACATAGCGCTCATAAAACGATTGAGGGTTCACATAGTTAGTAGTGGAGCCAGTATAGAAATTTATTTCTAGCTGACTCCGTAGCACATGCTCTTAGCCACCATATTCCCTTGTCTCTGATGACACTTCTAATCTCTACTCCCCCTTACTGTTTGTCTATTTAATTCTCATTATGATGTTCTACTGTATTAAAAGACTGGGCAGCCCGGGTGGTTCAGCAGTTTAGTGCAGCCTTCAGCCCAGGGCCTGATCCTGGGGACCTGGGATTGAGTCCCACGTCGGGCTCCCTGCATGGAGCCTGCTTCTCCCTCTGCCTGTGTCTTTGCTTCTCTCTCTCTCTCTCTCTCTCTCTCTCTCTCTCTGTGTGTGTCTCTCATTAACAAATAAATAAAATCTTAAAAAAAACTGCTTAAAATAATGTTACCCCTTTACTGATTGCGAAAAGATAAATCAGTATGTTCTCAACAAACTTTATCTCCTTGAAGCTAAATCAAGTACTTCAAAAAAACTATCACTTTGACAAACTAAATATATTTTGATAGCCTCAATAATCATAGAAACAATCAAATAAGTATAATGAAAACAAAACATTTAATTTCAAGTGGTGAATTCAATAAAAGCATCTTTTAATAATTTGTTGACTGTTAAAAGATGTTAGCTGGTTGACAGATGATTTATACCACAATATTTGTCTCCTTCCTATAAAACACATTTAAATGTGGTAAAACAGATCACATAAAATCTCTCCTGTTATTTATTTTTTTTAAAGTTTCCTCTTAGTGCTCTAACATTCATCTATGCTAGGCCCTTTGTATTGTAAAACACCACTCTGTTATTATAGTAGTTTGGTGTTCTCTCTGCTTTTTTCAGATCAAACACCTGTGAGGTGGGATGACTATGGAATTGTTTTGAGTTTTCAGCGCAGTACAAAATATTTTTCAAACTTTCTTGGCATAGAAAAATACCAGATGTGTTTTCCTTAAAGGAAAAAAAAAATATATATATATATAAGCTTAGATGTATTTCCAGGTAAAGTTAATCCATATGTTACTGATTAGTTAATTGATATTATCAAAAATTTCATTGATGCTACATGAATAAAGGACTCTTTATTACCTCTTTGTAAAGGTGCAGTTATATTTTGCTTTTAGGTATAGGAATTTTTTGGCATAGGAATTTTATTTTTTCATGTATAAAGTTCAGTGTTGAGAATATTGATTATGCTTGGGAACTTTGAGATTTGGGAGGGAGTGGTTAATTGGCAATGTGCGACTTGATGGTTATCTCACAGACAGCATGATGCGGTGGCTGAGTTATATGAATACTGGAGTCAGACTGGGTTGGCATAAATCCTATGTCTACCAGTTACAAGCTGTGCAATTATATGCAAATTTTGAAATTATCTATACCTTTGTTTTTTTTTTTTAAGATTTTATTATTTATTCATAAGAGACACAGAGAGAGCTTCTTCTTTTCTCATCGGCACGATGCTAGGTATGTCTGCCCTCTATTTGGACGTCATTGCCATTAAGTTCCTTCTGGGCTTCATGGAAACTCTTTTGTTAGGTTCCAGCAGTACCCAGACTTCAGAAACCAAGACCGCCATGCAGCCAAAATCTCCTTTAAGTTTTGTGCTTAAGGACAAATGGTTGATCATAAAGGTTGTATTCCTTCATACTAAATTAAATTGGGGAAAAAATGTTTAGTTTCTACTATTCAGAAACTGCAAAATAGGAAAAGATTGATAAAAAAAATCATTTTCCTTTCTTCATTGTACATAGTTCAAATCTTTCTTTGTTACATTTAAACTATATCCATGTATCCATGTACATCAGTCTGTTGGACTCCTGCTAGTGTTACAGATGTAAATAAAACCACTAATTTGAACCAGAAAAAAAAAGGCAGAGGGAGAAGCAGGTTCCCCATGGGGACCCTGATACGGGACTTGGTCCCAGGACCTTGCGATCATGACCTGAACCGAAGGTAGATGCTCAACCACATGCTTCCCAGAGGCATCCTTATACCTCTGTTTCTTATTTCTACAACAGAGACAATAATAGGATTACTCTGAAGGTTTAATTAGTTTAAGCATGTAAAGTACTGAATACAGGTAATATCATATATGCTCATACATACTGTCCATTATTATGTATCACACTACAAGGATATTATCAACTTCTAGCAATAACATGGTTTGTGAATACTATTTCACATACCTAGAACCCATCCTTACCAAATTGGAGTCAGCAACATTTTTTATAATTGTTTTAGATGGCTATGTCATAGGTGGCTTTCAGATATTAGTGTGAAACATTGTGAAGGGCACTGATTTGAAACAAGAGCAAATGTATTTTTTTTTTTAGACGTATCAAGTCTATAGGAGGCTGTGGAAATAATTTCTTTTGGAAGATATTCCACTGACATAAGGTTTTGCAAGTTGGGTCAATATTGAAGATTTTCAATGGGGCTCTTCTCTGGCAAATGACAGAGCTCAGGAAAGCCTTGACCTCTAGGAACCCACAAAGTGTCCTTTTAAACAACTAGACACATTCAATTCAGTGTGATAACCCTGACCAAGAAGATATACTTGACTCACCTTTTTTTTTTTTTTTAAGATTTTATTTATTTATTCATGAGACAGAGAGAAAGAGAGAGAGACTGAGGCAGAAACATGGGCAGAGGGAGAAGTAGGGTCCCTGTGGGGAGCCCGAAGTGGGACTCGATCCCTGGACTCTGGGATCACTCCCTGAACCAAAGGCAGATGCTTAACTGCTGAGCCACCCAGGTGTCCCTTGGGTCACATTTCTATACTCCTGATCCTGTCTCTCCACCATATCCCTCAGCTTCATCAGTAAGGCAAGAAGGTGTATACTTACTTTGGACATGGATACAAGTGAGCTTACTTGATGAGTTAGAAACACAGAATCAATATTTGGTCCCGTAAGAGATGTGCATGTTCAAATAAAACTGGCAGTAAGCAAACAGTACAGTGACTGGTTGAATAAGTACTTTCCTTTGGCCTGTGTTACATGGTATCAAATTAAAGAAAGTGAGGCCAGAAATGTTCTTTGTGGCTCTTTAACCCTCACATAGCAGGCTTTTGTCTGCCAGTAACATTTACAGGCAAATGAAGTATATACAAATTAAATCTCAGACATCAGCAATACTAAATATCAAAGGGATTATCTCAGTGTCTGCAGTGACAGTCATGGTTGATATTTAAAATATTTAACAGCCCTTATGACACTGACTAATCAGAACAGATGTTGGAAGAAACCAACTAGTACAGCTACACTGTCAAAAGCCAGCTGAATAGTATCCCCCCTGTGTTCTCTTAGTCATTTGGAAATTACTGAAGGCAAGTGTTAACTGAACACTTATTCATGGAGATGCTGTGGTTGGCAAAACAGACACAGATATGTCAACAGAGAGAATTTAATATAGGAAATTGTTAAACAAAGGGTTGGAGGACTGAGAAAACAAAATAACAACAGTGAGATAATGCAGATAGAAGAACCCCAGGAGGCAGCTCCCATTCCCAGAGTCAGGGGAGCACAGTGAGAATATTGGAATTATCAGAAGCAATGAACTCCGAGGAGAGGCAGTGCAGTTTGAGATTCAGATTTCTGGAAAGATAATTCTGCTTGCTTAGGAGAGTCCGAAGGGGTCCAGTGGAGCTGGTTCTCAGACTTCTGCGGAGGCCTCACTGGCCTGTGGTGTAATACTTCTGAGGTGGAGTGATGGTCCATTTCAGGGAGTGCCAAAGGAAGCTAGAGAACGCTGCTGTGCTGTCCAGCTAGGTGCCTGTTCTGGGACAGCACTGAAAAAAATAGCTAGCAAGTTTTGTTTTCTCCCCCAGCCTTCTAGCCCCCACCCACTCCCTGGTGTGTCCCTTGTTGGTGGAATATAACAGGAGGTTAAACTGGTGCAGGAGAAATATACTTAGCAGAACCATAGCCCTGGTATTATAAACACTCTCTATATATCTAGGTTGATTAAGAGCTGAGACATAATAGCTTCAAAATCAGCAGGGTTGACTAGTTCTTGCTATAGATACTGGTAAATTCATAGCATATGTGAATTTATATATGTGTGTATACATATTTTCATATATACATGTACATATATTACATGAATATATACATATGTGTGTGTGTGGTTATGGAAAGTTCTGAAGCCACAGAAACCTTAGTACATTAAATAACGTACTAAACTTATTATAAATGTATTTGTAAGGCTTACTCACTGGCAAATATAATAAGCTAGAATCATGAAAACCTTCCACCATAAAATACCTACAAATGCCAGGTAAAATAGTTTTAGGTCCTGTTTTAAATAGATGCCCTAAGAAGCAGGATCAGGAGTCTAGGGAAGTTAGCTGGCCCTGAAGTCACTGGGTGCCAGCAGCATCTACTGATCAGGGAATTGTCTGCTGATAATGGGAAGCCTAGAGCTTAGATTTCAACGGCTGCCTGAGGATGAGGGTGGCAAAGGTAAAGCTCTGAGACATCCAAGAGGTGAGAAGCAGAATGAGACGCTACCATTCCTTCCCCTGTCTGAAGTCTTGTGTGATCGAGAAAAATCTACACCCTTTGGGAAGTGAAATGGGGAAAAAATATATATATTTTGCAGTTGCAGAGTGCAAGAAAATTGATTTTCTCAGTTTTCACTTTAGGTAGAGGAGAAAAATCCTTTGTGGAGAATTTGTGGCCAAAAGCCCACATTTATGTGGGTTTGGAGCCTGAATTCATATCATTTACTTGAAACAAATAGTGTAATTTAAGAATTATTTTTTAAAGTGTACCTAGGTAGGTAGTGCCTTGTAAAGTGCCTGCAGAAACAAATGATATCCTCTCTGGAGGAAAACACCTTCAATCCAGTTCTAAAAGACTTGCCTGAGATAGAGTACTAAGGATTATAGGCTCACAATAGAAAAGTAACAAAGCCATGAGGGAGAACAAACAAACACCAAGAGTGAAAGTGAGCAGAAACAACAAGCAGGAGAACCAGATCCCAAAGTCTTTAGATATTGGAATTTGAGGATGAATGTAACATTAAAAATTTATTAAAGACATACAAAAGCGAATCAACAATACGCATCAGAAGCAAGAGTTAAAGCAAATAATAGTCAACTTGAGAATAAACTAAATAGATATAAGTAAAATTAAATATTCTTTTTCTTAAAGATTTATTTATTTATTTGAGAGAGAGGATAAAAAAAGAGAGAGTGTGGGCAGGGAGAAGGGGACAGAGAATCCTCAAACTGACTCCCTGCTGAGCATAGAGCCCTATGTGGGGCTAGATCCCAGGACCCTAACTGGGATCACGACCTGAGTGGAAATTAGAGTCAGCCGCTCAACTAACTGAGCCACACAGGCACCCCTAAAATTAAATATTCTATCGAAAATTTCAAGAGTAGTAGGTCAGGGGTCAGCAGACTTTTTTCTGTAAAGGGCCAGACTTTTTTTCTTTTCTTTCCTCTTGTCTCATATTCTTTTTTTCGTGTTATTGTTATTATTGTTCTTTGTCTCATAATCTTTTTGTTTTTTGATTTTTGTAATCTTTTAAATATGTGAAAAGCATCCTCGGCTCTTGGGCTGAGGGCCACAAATATAGCTTGTGGGCCAGATTTGGGCCATAATTTTCCGATCCCTGGATTAGACAGTGCTAAAAAGATAATTAGTTATCCAGAAATAGAGCTGAAGAAACTCTACAGAATGCAGAACAGAAAGATAAAATGATACAAAATACAAATGCGGGATTAAGAGAATGGAGAATAAAGTAAAAAGTCAAACTGACATTTAGGAGATCTAAAAGAGCAGTAGAGAGACAATATTTTTAATTTTTTTTTTTTTGTTTAAGTAGAGTTGACTAGCAATATTAGATTAGTTTTACACATACAGCAAAGTGATTCAACAATTCTCTGTACATTATGCTGGGCTCACAAGTGTGGCTCCATCTGTCCCCATTCAATACCATTGACTGTATCCCCTCCACAGTACCTTTTATCCCTGTGACATATTCGTTCCATTTTGAGACACAATTGCTGAAAATTTTTAGGAATTGATAGAGAGTTCTCAGATTCAAGAAGTCCAGTGGACCATAAAGTGAAGTCCACACTTAAATAAGCTGAAGAACAACAAAATACCAAAGAGAACTTCAGAGCAGTCGTGCTATCTTTCATAGGTAAATTGACATTTGATTTGACAGCTGGTTTGCTAATAGCAATAAGCAGAAGCCAGAAGATGATGAGGTAGTATTTTCACAATGCTCAGAAACTATCACTAGCAGCTTAAAATTTATATTTCTATTTTATAGGTTTCTTTTTCCTCATGTTTCTGATAAATTTCATGAAGTCAGTATCTGCCTCATTTTTCAGGTTGCTTGGGTTCTCTGAATTAGGATGGATGAAGTCACTGTCCTTGCCTTTCTAGCTATGGAGCACTTAGAATGAACGTGGAGTAGAGACTTTGTGAGTGTCCAAACATATCCTCAGTATCTGAAAGATAGCTGAGAATATGGGCCTGCATAATAAAATAACATGGCAAATCTCTAGATTAATGGTCATGTACTTCACTAATAAATCTCTTGAGCATTCTTTCCATTCATTCTTATTTTGATGTTCATGTTTTGAAAAGAAGCAAACTTTTAAACAAATGATTATCTGTTTGCCCTAAGGCAGGTAGGAACCACCAAGTTTATGTCATGAGACTGCTTTGCTCATAAACTGTGAAGATAAGGCCCTGTCTGCCTTACTCACTACTGTAATCCCAGCTCCAGTGAAATGCCTTAAGCATGGTGGTACTTACTACATCTTGGTTAGAAGAGATGAATGTAAGGATTAGTGAATAAGGCAGATGATTTTAGCTGCAGATTGTTCAAATGTTAATAAATCCTCCAAGTGGAGTCTTTCTTGGGGCACCCTTTGGCATTATGTACATGTCAGTATGTATACAATGTTATTTTCATATATTTCCCATTTATTTTTCCATAGTCTCCTTGAGGAGAAGTCCTATATATTTAAAAAACTTAAGTGCTAAGCACAATGCTTAGAACACATGCCCACTTTAAAGAAACCTGAAAGATAAATGAGTGTTTGACCCATTGACTGACTGGATGGATAGGTGGATGGATGGACTGATGGGGGGTGGATGGATGAGGAAGCTGAAAGTGAATAGCTATTAGCCTTCAGGGAACCAGAGAAGGCATGTTGGGTAAGGTAATTCCTAAATGGCCTCCTATATTTTCTCTCTTATTTATATATACTATGGCTCTAGAAATGTATTCTCAGACATATGCTTGGGATGACACTAGTGCTTCATAGTGTACTACAGTTGGTTTGCTCGGCCACCTCTCTACTGAAAAGACTCCTACATTCAATCAGGTTGATGATTCCTCCTTCTCCTCTCTCATTCCCTTTCCAGAATTCCTCTTTCCCTTTTCCTGTTGAACATCAGTAGCACCTCTGTGCTCTTGTTGCCTCTCCTCTTTTCATTCCCTGGGGAACCTTATCCACCTACATTACTGAAGAGCAGGCTGACAAATATGAGGTCTTCTCCACCCAGATCACTCTCTAGAGTGACCTTCCAACATCCTGCTACACACCTGTATCTTCCATAGGCATCTAAACCATAACTCATCTATAACTAAACTAATTATTGTTCCTGGAGTTTAGAGAATGAGGATTTCTCTAAATTTCTAACCTGGGGTAGAGATGTAGGTAGCAGACAGATCATACATATCACACCCACCTCTCAGTTCCTGCCATGCCATACCTGGGCCACTGGAAACTTTGGTGTGATGGGAGTCCTAGATATCTAGGATAATTACCTCCAGAGTATACTTCCCTACTTATGAGACTCTGAGGAATATAGATCTCCATTGCTTGGGGGACACCTAGCATATCTGTTTCTTCCTTTTCAGAAACCCCAAGAATATATATTTTTATTTCAGGGAAAAATTCCTTTCTCTTTCAAACTTATTTCCCTCAGTGGGCTGAGGTTTTTGGAAACAAAAGCTGAGGTCTGTGCTATGAATTTCCCATGACAAAGCAATGAGCAGATCATCTTGCCTGCTTAATAAGACGAAAGATTTGGAAATATCTCTGATGACGGAGGGCAAGGTTTCTCATGTTTGAGACCAGAGAAGATCCCTTGGTAGGAGGAAATTCAGAGTAGTAGTGAAGAGAGTTGATACGGTAGTGGGTTCCTGACAGGGACCTTGCTAATACCATCCAGGGCAAATCTAAGTGGAGGATAATAATACAACCCCCAGATAGATTTGAAAATCTGGGGAAAATTGCACCCAATTCCAGAGTAGGATCTGCAAAGGTGGAAAAATATTACACTTTCTCCATTCCTAGCAAGATGGGAATGCAGAAGAAATGCATGTATGATTATTTCTGTAGGTAGATCATCCAGAGAAAGCCACTCAGAATTTTCCATGGTGTACCAAGCACTAGAGCAGCAGAATCTTTCTACGTACCTGGGAGTACCAAGGAGGGTTTCCCAACATTCTAAGCTCAGGATTTTCCAAGTACCCAGAGTAGCACCTGAAGCTACTGTAAAAAGGAAGGATCTAGGAGAACTGTCTGGATTGATAGCCTCACAGTGAATGGAGATAGGGTATGTCAGGGTATGCCCATGTGGATGGAGGATACACCACAGACCATGTGCCTCTTTGAATACTTTTGATTTTTTTTTTGTGTGTGACTGTAGGACAAGGAGAGACTGAAATCCCTGACTGAAATGGAGCTCCCATCTGTGTAGCTTAAATAAAAATAAATGCCAAATTTAGAAATAAATTTTCTTTTTTTGTACATCTGATTCTGCATCCTTCGGGCATTTTGATAATGTGTGAAAAGGTCAAGTGGTTACAAAGCATGTTGTTGAGATTTTAACAAGTGAATCAGGGAAGAACGCAAAGTGTAAAGGATTTCAAATTTCAGGTCATTAGACGCTGGATGAAAGAATTTAGAAGAAGTAACAGTTTTTAGGAGAGAATCTGTTCTTCAGGAATGTTTCTTGAATTACATAGGAAAGTAATTTATGAGAGGAGTTATTTGGCATTTCTGGAAGGGGGTGTATAAATTTACTTCCAAGAATTTATTTTCTTTTTAAAATACATACACATGCATTCAATGTTAATCTTAATGTTTTAATCCTAACCCTCTATTTTTAAAATGAGCCCTGATCTTGCCAACTGTGGTTTTTCTAGCCATGGCACATTTAAGGAATATTACTCTTAATTGGCAAGAAATTTAATTCCAGTTATTAAGAAGAAGGATGGATGGATGGACTTTTAAAAGATTTTCCAAATACATTGAAACCAACAGGGCTTTCTTGCTTCCTTATTCAATAAAATCAAATACCCAAAACACTCAGTTGATGGACTGTGCCAGGTAATTATGGTACACTTTTATTAGATTTATAATTTTTACTTTTTAGTAGCTCCTTTTACATAGTCAGCTCTAGATAATGGAAGATCTTAATTTGGAGGAAAAAATCATCCGTTGATATGTAAAGACTAATGGTAAAAATAAATCCTCAACTCAAATTTATAGTATTATTCTACCATCAGAATTCAGCATTGATGATATTTAATGAAATAATAAGCAGTATTTTTGAAGTTGGAAAAGCAGAAGAAAGAAAATCAAATTTGAATTATTATGATATGCGAGTCATTGAATCTATTAAATCCACTTGCCCTTAAGACTTCTTGCTGTTGTGGAAGGCATTTCACAAGGTTATAATTACATTTTGGTTTTTTCCCCCTTTGCATTTAAGCTGTAGCTTTATTAAATTATTCATTATAATATACCAACTTTAAACCCAAATAGTGTATAAATATAAGATCTTGTAACTTCAACACAGCATTAGAGCCTTAGGAACCAAAGGTATGTATTCTACTGTATTATTTTCTGATTGCCACTTGGACTCCCTATGGTTTTGGCTGCCCCTGTTGCCATAAACTGAGTACTCTACAGTCTTTCCAGTGGAACTTCATAGCTTCTCCACGTGTCACAACTGGGTGCCTAAGGACCCTGCCTGAAATGCTGGATGGCACTTTTGCTTGCACATTACTTTTCTCCAAATGACAAGGCACATCACAGTGCACATAGTGAGCATGGATGTGGGTTTTTAAGTAGGGAAGGTAAGTTATGGGAAGACAAAAAAAAAAAAATGTTCCAGTGAAGAAAATAACAAACCTGTATTATATGTGGACAAAGTTTTGTCACAATCAGGAGTTAGCACGCGTTGTCCTATTTTCCAGCTCTTTTGACTTGTGATCGATCATATGAATAAAAGAACAGAGAAAGGTCAAAATTGAGGGTTTCATCACTGCATCGTTGTGTGTGCACATACATGTATGTGTGAATGTGTTTGTGTTAAGAGATAAGCTACTATTAATTCAAAATTTGCATTGGGATTATGCCACCACCAACTTTACCTCTAACCTCAGAGTCTCATTCCTATATTTCCTTCTGTCTACAACTGGTTTTCACATCACTTTGCATCCACTTTAACTGCAATAAACTTATTTGAATGCACATGAAATCTAAATTTCTCTTATTTCGGAGGATAGGAACTGACTCATTTTTGCATTCCATATTGTGTCATAAAGTCTGAACAGCATAGAACCTGAACACAATGGGTGCTCAGTAAATGTTTGCTAAATGAATAAGAGAGCTGTAGATGTCTTCAACCATAGTTTTACATTACATACTCCTGTGTAATTACAGAAATTCATTCTCGTCAGAAAATATTCAAGTAATACTGAATACGATAAAAAGTAAAAGTCTGCCATTTTCCTAGCATTTTTCCATCCTCACTGTCTTACTTTCTTTCACAGAAGGAACTATTATTACTAGTTAGTGTGTTTCCTTATAGTCCTATTTAAATTTATATTTGTACACAAGAACACACGCTTGTACCCACATGCAGATTTTCTTCTTGGTGTAAATTCAGGGCTTAAGCTATCTTCTAAAATTTGATTTTTGAACTAACAGGTACCTTTTGGAAATTTTTACCGTGTCACTATGTAGAGGTGTACAATTTTTTATGATTCTTTTTATGATTGTGTAAATATAGATGTGCTATCACTCAATAGATCCCTAACTGATGAGCACTTAGGTTGTTTATTATATTTCTTTTGCAGACTTGCTTACTTTAACAATCTGTAAGTCATATCGCATTTTAAATCTTGCACAATCGTAATTATGAGTGAGTTTGATCACCTTTATTTATGAGTACTTTCAACTTACTGTTCACATACTTGCCCATTTTCTATTTGTTGGTTTCTCTTTACCTTTTCTTTCTTTCTGGTTAGAATGCTCCAGGGATAATACACCTTTTCTCTTTATATGTGCTGCTGATATTTTACCTTATCCACTTGTGTTCTAATTTTGAACTAATTTTTATTTCTTTATATTCTAAATTTTTGTGTCAGTTTATTTTATGTGTCCTTTTTGTAAACTATATATTGTTTTTTTCTCTTTTTAATAGAAGAATTTTTTTAAAAAAGATTTTATTTATTTATTCATGAGAGACACACACAGAGAGAGGCAGAGACACAGGCAGAGGGAGAAGCAGGCACCATTTGGGGACCCTGACGTGGGACTCAATCCCAGAACTCCAGGATCGCGCCCTGGGCCAAAAGCAGGCGCTAAACCGCTGAGCCACCCAGGGATCCCTTAATAGAAGAATTTAATAAGCTCAGATACATGTGATCATTGCTGTGCTTGTACTTGACCTTGCCATCTTTGTTTTTGTAATGTAATTATCTTTTCCATATTCCTTTCCCTGCTCTTCTTCCCTCTTTCTTTCCTGACTCTGTCCATTGTGAGAGTAATTTAATTATTTTTATTTATTTAATTTCTTTCTATTTTTAGTAAGTTTTTAATGCACATATTTAACCTTTTTTTCATTGTTTAGCATTAATCAATACATTTTGCTCCTGTGAAGATGACAAAAATCTTAACATGTTTTCATCTTTCTCCTCCCTGTCTCCTATGTAGAGTTCGTTCAAGATTTTGATTTTCGATTCTTTCTTTACATTATGCATATAAAATTATTCAGACTTAACTATAAATGTTTTAAATCTCCTTATACATACTTTTGTTTCAATAGAATGGGACTTTCTGTAGCTTTTATTATAAAGAGAGTTTTTGTAAGTAGTATGTTTCTTTTGTTCTTGCACTTGAGTGCTAGTTTAGACATAAGAGTTTGGGTCAAAATAATTTTATTTCTGAACCTTTGAGGATACTACTTCATTGTCTTCTAGCTCCTAGTATTGTCAGTGGGAAGGCTGATACCAGTCTAATTCTTCTGGTTTTGTGGGCAGTATTCTCTTCAAAATATTTTGTGATTTTTTAAATTATTTTGATGAAACTTTTCCAAAGTGTGCTTAGGATAGCTATTTTCTCATTATCCTGGAGAATGAGTCTACTCAGTAATGGAGTCATTTTTAAAATTTTATTTATTTATTCACGAGAGACACAGAGAGAGAGAGAGACAGAGACCCAGGCAGAGGGAGAAGTAGGATCCATGCAGGAAGCCCAATGTGGGACTTGATCCCGGGACCCCAGGATAATGCCCTGAGTCAAAGGCAGATGCTCAACTGCTGAGCCACCCAGGCGTCCCAGTAATGGAGTCTTATTTCTGTTTAGCTCTGGAAATTTTCTTCTGTTACTCTTTACTCCTTTCTTTTCCATTCTTCCTGGTCTCTTTAGAACGGTTTTAAGTAGATGTTGGCTTCCTTGACTACAGGATGTGTACTTATTTTTATTTAATGATTTTCATCTCTTTGTCTTTTAGTGGTTATTCTGGGAGAATTCTTTGACTTAGTGTTCTCTCATTTCTCCCTGACTTTGTGTTGTGTCCATTCTGCTATTTCCATATATTTCAGCATGTATAAAGTTTTCAGCATCATTTATTTACTAGGCAACTGGTTGTGTGTGTGTATGGATGTTTAATGGATGGTATAGCTCTTTTGATCTCTATGAGAATCAGTAACACTTAAATATTTTTTTCAATTTGGACTGTCAACTCTTTTCTCAAGTGTTAGTTCTTCCGTTGATTTCATTTGATGTTTACTGGTGTTGGTTGAACTTAAAGATCTGGTGCTTCTTCCTTATCTGCTCTTATTTTTGTTTTGTTATGTTTGTGAATTTCTCTTTGTCTATTCATGAAAGTGAATTCTTATTTAAGATCTTACTTTCAGATGATTGTTGGGATGGGGCAGGATGTAGGATTGGGACAAGTGTGTTAGTAGTTTATCTTCTTGTTAAAGGATTTTCCTTTTCCTTCTTGATGTCATTAACTCTCTATGCTTCCTCTTTTCTTCCTTCCCTGAGTACCCAGGCTTTTCTGCTTTACCCTCAGGGGTAAATGTCGTGCTCCAACCCTACTTATGACAAGCCGTGGAGGGATAAAAACCAAAAACCAGGATGCCCAGGTGCTCTGAATGGGTTTTTTCAAGTAATGGCTCTGATGATTGCCACAGGGCCTCTATTCATTGTCTCTGTTGCCTCAAGAGTGAAACCTGCCCAGAACCACTTCTGCTTCAACAGGCATGTTCTTGTGTATTTTTTGGTTGGGGTTTTCTCCCCCCTCTCATATCTCAATCCCATCTTCCTTCAATCTTTTAAGAATTTTTAAAAATTGTTTATCCACCAAGAGCATGCCTTCTTATTTCCCTCATTGTTATGGAGGAATAGATCTCTGTGGCTATTTCTGTTATCTCTGTCTCTATCATATTTATAATATCTATAACCACAGTCATTTCCACAAATGAACCCTTATTATTATACATGGTTCAGTGGCTTTTTGGCCATATATTGTGGTTTGGGTTAGGCAAAGGTGTGGGCACCTGAGTTCACTTCTGACACTTTGTCTTAATATCCAGAAATTGCCTTTAAATAGACCTCTATTCTTTGATTTCTTTCACAATGGAAGGTGTAACATTACAGTTAGGTTTAGTGAAATTCTTTCTGCAAACCACTTTAGATAATAGAGCTGAATAGCTTTGTTCTGATGATTCATCTAATGTAGGAATGGAGCATGGACATCCTAAAGGAAGACAGTGTTGGGATCCCTGGGTGGCACAGCAGTTTAGCGCCTGTCTTTGGCCCAGGGCGCGATCCTGGAGACCCGGGATCGAATCCCACATCGGGCTCCCGGGATGGAGCCTGCTTCTCCCTCTGCCTGTGTCTCTGCCTCTCTCTCTCTCTTTGTGTGACTATCATAAATAAATAAAAATTAAAAAAAAAAAAAAGGAAGACAGTGTTAACATGTTACACTGTCTTTCCTAACTATTGGATATCTCCAAACAAGGTTGTAGTAAGAATAGGATCAGAGGCAATTAAAGATTGAATTTCTAGAGAACTGCCTGAAGTGTCTATATTCTAGGTCGTTGATTAAACAAAGATCCATATGGTTGAGATACCATATGCGCAGGCAGGAGTTGACATTCTGTTATGAAAATTTAAGAGCATAACTCTATCTTCGTCCAGATGGGAGGCTGTCCTGTGTCTGTATGAAGGTTCACCTGAAGCTTCCTTTTTTCAAACAAGGAGCTAAGACTGATCTAGAAAGCAGGCAACTATTCACTTGAAAAGCCACATTTTTTGGCCATAACATATAGAAGGCATAACAGGCCAACATGTAAGTTGGACTTTTTTGGTTCTTTCCTTAATCAGTATTATATAACAATCTCTCATGATTTCTAACACTGCTTCTATTTTTTTTTCTAACCCTGCTTCTAAAAAGCCAATAAAAAAAATAAATAAATAAAAAGCCAATAAATAATATCGTAAGATATTTACATTACAAAAGAACCATGATAGACTTTAATTTTCTTATTTTCATAATTCTACCCCTTTTACAAAAGATCAAGCACAAACATTTTTTAGGCCTGTCTTGCAATGAAGTGTTCACATTCAATCTAGTCTAAATATCCAAATCGAGAAGGGAGAAAACACAAAAACAGTAATTCTAACCCTGAACTAGAGGCATAAGTGAAATGATCCCTATTTTATTTCATAGGTTGATCTTTATTCTCATTATATTCTGCTATGAAACAGATCACTATGTTGCATTCCTCATTGAATCATTCGGAGATCCTTTGGAGACAATACTCTTAATCCAGGTTTTCTATGGAAGAAGCTCCACCATATTTATTCCTGGCTCTTAGGTGTTTTGCAAAACTTATTAGCTCATGAATGCCAGTGTTGACAATTTTCTTCCAACATCTCAGAGAGCTAGAAACTGAAAGCTAGAACAGAATGAGACAAAAGATATGAGTTTCTATAGATGCCAGCTAGTTCAGGAACTGACCTATTGATGTTAACTAAATTTGTTGGGCCCAGTCTACCCTCCTTTCTTTCAAATTGTTTTGGCCAGGGATTGGTTAGAAGGACCTAAAATTAAGGCAAAGTGGAAAACCTTAAAAATAGATACTCATAATGGTCAGAATATTAGGGCCACTCTTCTTCTATTCTAAGTAGAGTGTTTTAAGGTAGGGGACAGATTGTTTTTGCCATTTGAAGATATTCAAAAATCTTTATGATCATTTAAAAATGAAATAACTTGCTTTTCCAAAACTATTTTATATTTAATTTATTTCAGGATTATACTATGTCTCGATAAGTCAGACTCTAAAATGAATTTTTACTTTTCATCTAATCTGCCTGTTTACATCTGTGAAACTAAACAATTAAGTGCTGTTTATCTCCTCCACATGATACTGGATATAATCATTAAAAAAAAAGAATTTTGGGCAAGACCGCACCTTACATCCCCTCTGAGCCCAGAGACATAGGAACACACATACACACTTACAAGTAGCCACTTGATAGTTTTAGCTTCTTCACAGAAAGATAGCTATTTGTGTGTGAAAAGATGTGAATGCCAGGTTATCATTTGATTAGGACAGGCAAATAAAAAGAGAAAGGGGCAAAGTGCAAATTAAATCGCATGAACAACTTCTTAGAAGTTGCTTTCCCCTTGCAATTAGCTGCACACACCTCATGACTTCTTGAGGGGTCATTATAGGCCTACAGAGTAAATATTCCTTGGCAGTGGTTTTGTATTTTCTCCTAGATGAGTTGTTTTTAACGGTTAAAGCAGTAGAGTACAGCCCATATATAGAGAAAGTGACAGGTGCCAGTTTTGTTATTAAATCCCAGCAGTGGAGCCTCTGAATTTCAAATGAGGCCCCTTATTGGCTGCATGTGTAAGGGGTCAGGGGATGGGAAAGCGTGACTGAAGCAGAATGGGTTTCACTTCACTGAGCTACTCCAAAGTCTTCATTAAACATGGACATAACATTTGCACTTGTTTTGTTTGTTCTAGACAGTTTGGATAATTACCCTCTGAAATGGTGTGCACCCATGTAGATTTGTGTATTTATCAAGTGGAGGGGGTGTGGAGGCACGGGGAGAAGGACGAAGAAGGTTCATTGCACTGTTTATTTTAATCCTTCAGTGATGATTGCATTTCTCAACCTCCATATAGAACCTCATCATTTGCTCCTTAAAACTGCTAGTTCAGGTCATTCAACTGAAATTTTATTTGATTTTAAGGGTAGCTTTTTGCAGTTCTAATTCCTTCTTCTCCTTACGCCCTCCGGGTAGGTCTGAGGACCCCTATTGACTTGGGAAGGAACTCTGCCCTCTACCAGAAAAGAATGAAAGGAAGAACTCAACCTTAAAGAAAAAAGACAACCAGGCTGTGAACTCCTTTCCCCCAAATAAAACAGGCCAGGCAGAGATGGGAGGAGGGAGCAGAGACCATTGTCATCATGTTGTTCTCCTTGAAAGAGTGGATAGGGAAGTTCAGCAATCCTGAGAAAGCCATTTCTAGTGGTCTGTACACAGAAGTCAAGTTCAAGCACATTCTGGTACTATGTCTTAGCATTTCTTCATCAGCTTTGCCTATTTATGCACTCGATTCACAGATCCTTTGCTCCCCTCTTACCTGAGAAGATAGGTCGTCTCAATATTATGTGTAGTGAAGGCAGAAAACTGAGACAGCCAGTCCTGTCATGCCACCTAACAACAACAACAAAAAAAGTCCTAATCACCGTGACAATTACCTTGAGAATGGGAAAAGTTATTTCTGCAGATAATTTTCTTTGTTAGAACCATGACATAAGAGAGGATCCTATCATAACATCTTCCATTGCAGAGCACCATTAATTCTTTCCTGTATTATTATCTAAGGTAAATAGATGGAGTTAACATTATTAAGAGCTTATTATGTGGCCGATACCATTCTAAGTGCTTGACACCTATTAACTCATTTAATTTTCCTAACAACTGCATGAGGAAAGTATTATTGTTGTTATTATTGTAATTATTTCCTAAATGATGATTCTAAAGCATTGAGAAATTGAGTAATTTGCCTAAGTGACAAAGCTAGTAAGTAGCTGAACTGGGATTGAAGCCCAGAAACAGTATATGGCACCAGAGTGTGTGATCTTAACCACCATGCTTCTCATGAGAGGGAGGTAGAGCATGCTAAGATACAGTAGGAACCCAGGGGTTAGTGACATGCCTTTATCGTTCAAAGTATTAAAGCTGGACAAAGGGTCCTGACAACCTGCTCTAGATTTCTCCCACTGGTGCCATCTGAGGATTGTATCTCTAGAAATGGCATCTGAAGAGTCTGTCCTCCCAGATGACTGGGCACAGAGAGCTGTCTTCTTCCGTGGAGCTGCCATACTTGGGATATTAACAGTGGCATGCACCAAAGGCCTGTGTGTACATCATGCTCTACTAGGTACTGCAATCAAACCAAGAAATAGTTCTGAACGTAGGGATCTCACAGTCTACTAGGAAGCCAAGACACGGAACAAATGGGACACAAAAGTTAATGGAGTTTTCTTTATTTCAGGATGTGCCTACCTGGTGATTGAAAAAAAGATTAACCAACTGATTATTTCATCTCACAACCTGGTGCAACTTTTGAACCTTAAAAAAAAAGGAATTAACTAACCTCACTGTTGAGTGTTGAAACTTTTAGGATGAAGGGGAGTCAGTATGGATCAACAGTACTTTTTGAAGACGTGCTTGCTGTCCAGCACTGTGACTGACACATTAGAATATGCAGACTATTGGAGGCCGATTAGCTATTGGGTGGTGGGTGCACACTATCTGCTGGAGTGTGGATTGATCCTGTGCCCTCCAGCATCCAACAGCTTGAGAATATTGTTCAAAGGAGGTGACAAATAACTATGAACACAACCATTAGTAAAAAAAAAAAATTCTGTGAAGGAGAATTTTGTATATAATAGAAGAGGGAGACAAAGTTACTATCACCAAGGAGTGTATACTTGCATTGGAAATAATGTGATGTAAATTATGAAAAATCTAGATGAAAATATATGACTATGACTCCAGGTACAATGAATGCATAATTGTGTAGCAGTGAAACTAATGAAGAAAGCCAAATGGTTGTTTTAAATTTAAATTCTAGTTAACATACAGTGAAATGTTGGTTTCAGGAGTAGAATTCAGTCTACTGATTCATCATCACTTAACCTACAATACCCATCATCATGCTCATCACAACAGGCGCCCTCCTTAATACTCATCACATATCTAGTCCATCCCCACCCACATCCCTCCATCAACCCTCAGTTTGTTCTCTATTGTTTTTTCTGGTTTGTTTCCCTCTGTCTTTCCTCTTCCTATGTGTTATGTCTCTTAACATCTTAACCAAACATCTGTTTTGTCTCTTAAATTCCATATGTGACTGAAATCATACGGTATTTTTCTTTCTCTGACTTATTTCACTTAGGATAATACATTCTAGCTCCATCCACATCATTGCAAATGGTAAGATTTCATTCATTTTGATGGCTGAGTAATATTCCTGTGTGTGTGTGTGTGTGTGTGTGTATTATATCTTCTTTATCCATTCATCAGTTGATGGATTTTTGGGTTCTTTCCATAGTTAAAGCCAAATAGTTTTCATTTGCATTGTCCTCTCTCAAGATTTTTTTAAGCCTGGGGCAGCCTGAGTGGCTCAGAGGTTTAGCACCACCTTCGGCCCAGGTCATGAGCCTGGAGACCAGGGATTGAGTACCACATCAGGCTCCCTGCATGGAGCCTGCTGCTCCCTCTGCCTGTGTCTCTGCCTCTCTCTCTCTCTCTCTCTCTCTGTGTGTGTGTGTGTCTGTGTGTGTGTGTGTCTCATGAATAAATAAATAAAAATCTTTACAAAAAAAGATTTTTAAGCCTATTTAAACTGAGAGTGAGGAATGTATAACTTGTTTATGGCTCCAGGTGTGGTCTTCTTTACAATAAGAAGAAATATGCTCAATTTTCAGTGACCTGGCAAAAGGAGATTAGGGAACAATGGACATACTACTTGCACAGTGTGTCTAGGAAACCCCAGCTAGTTTATTTACCTTTCTGCTTGGGCCTTGCTTTTTCTCCATATGTTGAAAACTTGCAGTTGTTTCCTGCCTAGTGCTTCATACAGTGCAGGAGAGTATGTAAAATCGTGAGATCAGGAACTGGGGCTGATTTTGAGCACCATGAGTGGCCATGGGGTCTTTGCTGTTCAGGGAGTCCTGGATGTTCAGCACCACACAGGAAGACAGTTGTGGTGGGTGAGGCTACACAGGTTACTTTTGCAGATACTGTATGTACAAAAAGCTGTGTCCTGCTAAAAATATCACTTGTCAAATTTCGATATAGGAAGATATTCTGTGTTTGAGAACTACAGGAACCCAAGAAGACATCTGATCCTGCATCCTTTTGAGTACAGAGATTCCACAACACTCTGATCCTGTATCTGCTTAAACTTGCAGCAATAAGAAACTTACCAACTTTTGAGGCACCCCATTATATGTATTAAATGTGTCTTTCTGTATCTTTTACCTGGCTCTCCTTTAGAAAGCAGCACAAAGGGATACTGGGGTTGCTCAGTGGTTTAGCACCTGCCTTCCACCCTGGGCGTAATCTTGGAGTCCTAGGATCGAGTCCCACATCAGGCTCCTTGTGTGGGGCCTGCTTCTCCCTCTGCCTGTTTCTCTGCCTCTCTCTCTGTGTCTCTCATGAACACATAAATAAAATGTTAAAAAAAAAGCAGCACAAAATAAATAGTTTTTTTTCTGAATCCTCTATAAATCAAAGTGAACTCGGGTCACTGGCCAGACCTGATATGGGTACCCTCCCATATCATCATAAAAGTAAAGCTGAGTCACTTTACTTTTGAAGCTCTGTGTTTTGTTTGCATATCTCAAAATGTGCAACTCAAAGTTAGAATCAATACTAGAGATGTTCCCTGACCTGAGGTCAGGTGGTAAGGCATGTGTTTTCCTTGAGCAGGACCCGATGTCTTTCTTCATACAACCCAAAATGATGTTAATTTGTAAGAAGCTCTATATCCCCTAGACTAGTTGTCAACTGGGTGGTATTTCCTCCAGGGGACATTTGGCATTGTCTGGAGATATTTTTGGTCCCCACACTGGTAGGGTATTAGAGACATTTAGAGGCTTAGGGTGCTGCTGCAAATCCCCCAGTGTACAGGACAGCATACACAGCGCAAGGAATGATCAGTCCTGATCGGCAATAGAGCCGAGGTTGAGAAATCCTGATGTTGACTACAAATATCCTGAAGACAAGCTTCACCTAACACCAAAGCTAGTATTAGAAGGAATAAGGGAGTTACAAAAGTGTTTAATCTACAGTAAGAAGGGAGTCTAACCATATAAAGGTCCAAATCTGGGAATAATAATACTCTTCTACATTAGTCAGAAGGAAGGCTTTGGCCATTATTAGGAACACAAGACTGGCAGTAAGTTAGAAAGTCTCTAAGAAAAACCCTAAAAATGCACAGCCTAGTGACCCACTTCTCTGAGATTATCTTAAGGAATAATTAGTGTTAAGGGAAACTATTTAGCAATAAGAAATGCTTATTACTACACTATTTTCATAACATATGTAAGGACCAACCTAAATGGATAGCTTAAATAATTCATGATCTATCCACATAATAGAACATTATGCTATCATTAAAATTATGTGGGGATATATTTAATGACATGAAAATATGGGATGCTCACAAAATAGTATTCAATGAAAAAAAAAAGCACATGTGTTTTTGTATATGGGCACTTGCAGGAGGGATCTGGGTTAGAGATTTTTGGTTTGGGGTACCTGGGTGACTCAGTGGTTGAGCGTCTACCTTTGGCTCAGGTTGTGATCCTGGGGACCTGGGATCGAGTCCCGCATTGGGTTTCCCACAGGAACCTGCTTCTCCCTCTTCCTATGTCTCTGCCTCTCTCTTTGTCTCTCATGAATAAATAAATAAAATCTTTTTTAAAAATGTTTTAAAAATTTGTTTTCATGTTTGTACTTTCTCATTTTGGGTACTGAATAAATACTGCTGTTTTTAACAAAAAGAAGTGTTATTTTTAAATATAAGAGTAATCTTAGAAAAAAAGGCCTACAAGATATTGAAAAGAATTTTATGCCACTTTAATAAATAATTAACAAAAGGCATGAATGGATTGATGAATCTGAGAAGAAAAAAAAGCATTTAAAAAGTCTGGGGGATCCCTGGGTGGCGCAGCGGTTTGGCGCCTGCCTTTGGCCCGGGGCGCGATCCTGGAGACCCTGGATCGAATCCCACGTCGGGCTCCCGGTGCATGGAGCCTGCTTCTCCCTCTGCCTGTGTCTCTGCCTCTCTCTGTGACTATCATAAAAAAAAAAAAAAAAAAAAAAAAAAAAAAAAAAAAAAATTAAAAAGTCTGGGGAGGCAGTAACATTAGGCCAAGAAATAATAATGAGTGCATTTAATTACCCAAACTTAGACGGACAGAATATAGTTAGAGTTGGAGGTGAGATTTTTGACAAAGGACAAAGGACTATTCCTAGAACAAGCCGTTCGCAAGCAAAAGAAATTCACTCTTTTGACGATTGCATTAAAGAACTGATTCAGGGATCCCTGGGTGGCGCAGCGGTTTGGCGCCTGCCTTTGGCCCAGGGTGCGATCCTGGAGAACCGGGATCGAATCCCACATCAGGCTCCCGGCGCATGGAGCCTGCTTCTCCCTCCGCCTGTGTCTCTGCCTCTCTCTCTCTCTGTGACTATCATAAATAAATAAAAATTAAAAAAAAAAAAAAAGAACTGATTCAGAAGGTAATGGTAAATGAGTCTGAAATGAATTTAAAAGAATCTTTTCTGAAAGAAAATCCTATTTGATTGTTGTTAGGACTTTTAAATATTTAAATAGTGTTGAGAAGAGGAAGAAATTCGAGGGCTAAAACAAAAAACAAAACTAACAGCCATGGATGACCCACTACAGGATCCTCTGCCTAGAATCCTACCATGAATTAATTGCAAAGAGTGGTCTCTCGTTTTCTGAGCTTCCCTCCAGTATCTAAGTGGCTAACTGCAGGGTTCAGACTAATGAGCTAAGGAATGGGTGGGAGTGCCTGGCGGGCTCAGACAGTGGAACATGTAAGTCCTGATCTTGGGGTCAAGAGTTTGAGACCCATATTGGGGGTGGAAATTAGTTAAAATAAAAATAAAAAAAATAGAGTGTGTGGATCTGTGGATCCAGGCAAGACCTAGCAGGAAGAGTGTTAAGTGTTAATAATGCTGTATAATGCATTAATTGATGATCCTGTGCTATTAGTTACAACTCAGGGAAGAATCTAGTTATTACTATCCGCATCTTTCAGAGCAAAGGGGACCATCCAAAGGTTGGTAGACAAAAGGGACAGTTCAAAGGTCTTCCTTTTGTTTGTGTGTGATCCCTGCACTTGGCATTCCCTTTGCTGTTCTGGGGTCAGGGCCTCCAGAGAGGCTTACTGAAGGTACAGAAAATCCAGAGGAAGACTGCAAAGAGGATTGGAGGCTGAGCCAAAAGGAACAAGAAAAGAAAAGTAGGAAGGGAGGAAGAAAGGGAGGCAAGAGTGGATGCTAATAATATTGGTTTTCCTTCCAGGTAACTAGAAGGAAATTGTGCTGGGCCTTTTCACATGATACCTTATTTTATCTTCATAGCTCACTTACCTGGCAAGATAAACTTGGAATGTTAATTCAGTTTTTATTATTTGCAATTCATCGCAAGATTGTAGTATATCCATGTCTCTCACTTTCTAGCTGTGTGATGTCAGATTAGTGATTTAACTGTCCTATGTCTGTTTTCCTAACCCATTTAATAGGTCTCATGATCAGTACAAGAAGTTGTTGACATCTGTGGCCTTGTTGGCTAAAATCTGGGTACTCTGGAATGAGATGGCCATTTGAAACTTGAATTTTGTCCTAGCCTTCCTCCTCCCTAAAAAAGACTACTTGTCCTGGTGGCTCTTGGACATGACATGGAGGGGCAGCAGGCCTGACATAGTAATGTTTCCCACATTCCTGTGTTTGCACATGTGAGACAATCTGTTGGGCTCATGGGAAAAAAAAGGCCTTCCTCTGTCTGAGCCAGGAGTTGACATAAAGGTAACAGTAGAGCTAAATTGTTCCCATCAGCATTTGTTTTTAAATTAAAGGAACGTGCATTTGAAGGGAGTGGCAAACTCAGAGGACCTTGGCCGAGGCACACTTAGAGACTTATCATTGTAGCCTCAAAATACGTAATTTTATTAAAAGAAAATATGAACCTAATGTCTTCAAATGTTTTAATTATTTATCCACCGCTGTTTCAACTTGTCCTCTGAAGTTGGCCGTGAATCAGATGCAGATTTAGGCTATGTTTTAGCGATTATTATGCCAGCATTAGCTTTTCTTCCATATTAGCAACCGAATTGAAAGACCTTTTTTTCTTGTTTTTGATTTATTTTTATTTTATGACAGGGATAAAAAAATTAACGTTTAATGAAGGAAAATAAAAGCCTAAAATAGCTCAATTGAAGGGGTTCAGAATGAGCCTCCCCAAAATGTGTCACATTGACCTATGGATTATTTTGAGCTGAAGGCAATCATGGCCCAAAAGATTCAGGAAGGGCTTTTTACTTCCCTTTTCAGTGCCTCTGAGAATTTGGATAGATGCCCTCATCTAGTATGAGGTGTGGTAAGCTGGAGGAAGCAGGGCCTGGAGATCAAATTCTCTGTGTGTCCCATTGTCTTGGTATGGTGTAGCAAACACATTTACCAAACACTTGCTCTTCCTATTTTCCTGTGAATTGTCTTCCTTCCCTTTGAAGCCCCAAGCCCCTATCCCATTCCTTAGCTCAGGATGCATATAAACCTCAACTGCCAGACTTGCCCTTAATTCTTCTATCTTTGGGACTCCTGTACATACAAAATTAAGTTTATTTTTTTAGTCTGTCTTATGTCAATCTGATTATTAGACCAGCCAAAGAACCAAGAAGGAAGAAGAAAAAACATTTCCACCCCTACAGATGCATCCCTGTCAACAAAGTTATGGGAAAGAAAAATATATATATATGTATATATATTTGCACTCTAGAAATGTAGTCTTCAGGACAAAACTTGTTTGGAAGGAGGCGAGCCTCAGTGGGCCAAAGAGGTTGAATTTCTGATTCAGACAGTGACTTTAGCTACGTTTTTAAAGCTATTCTATGCCTGAGTTTCCTTATTAGAAATAGGGAATAGGGGATCCCTGGGTGGCTCAGAAGTTTGGCACCTGCCTTTGGCCCAGGGTGTGATCTGGAGTCCCTGGATGGAGTCCCTGGATCGAGTCCCGCGTAGGGCTCCCGGGATGGAGCCTGCTTCACCCTCTGCCTGTGTCTCTGCCTCTCTCTCTCTCTCTCTCTGTGTGTGTCTATAATAAATAAATAAATAAATCTTAAAAAAAAAAGAAATAGGGAATACAAAATTCTGTTGTACCTTATATACTTACTCTCTTTAATTTGATTTAAATGACTATGTTTTGAGGCTTTAAAGTATGATTAGCACTTTGATGGAGCTGCAGTAATCCATAATAATGTTTTAAAGTACTAAACGGAATTACCTGCTGAATAGAGGCAATTAAAATATTTTGCCTTCCTGTACTTGAACTAAAGAATAAATGTGGACACTGACTCTTCCATCTTTAATTCCACACCTCTCTTGAGGAAGCAAATATAGGAGACGTGGCAGTGTTACTTGATGTGTTGAATAGGAGAATCTCCTGTTTTGTGTGTGCCTGAGAATTGTAGACTGTGGAGGTCAGAAGAGGCCATAGAAAGCAGGTAGTTCACCCAGGGGACCTTCCATTTAAACAGTGAAACCGACCTACAGTTCGAGGAAAGAAGGCCAAGTTGGCCTAGCCTGCATCTTTCACATCTTTTCAAGCAAATCATTCTTTGAAAACTGTTTTAAAGAGAACCTTTATATAAAGGATTTTCTACTGCTGCATAAATTACAGCATTTTAACCATAAACACATCTGCCAGCTAAATTAGGTAAATGATGACAAAAACCATGAAGGAAATATTTATTGTACTTTAAATCTCAGTTGATTGAGATAGAAGAAAATATCCTTAGAAAAAATATCGTAAGAAATCAGTTTTTCAAGAAAAAGTGATGAAAGGCACTGATCCTTTTGATACATCAATAAAATATCAATGAAATGTCTGCTGGGTCAAGGCATAGTACCTGATGCTTCAGGGAAACAGATGCAGTGTGATGCGTACTTTGGTCCCCATGAAGATTTTCCCAGTCATTTTCAGACAGTATTTTCAGAAATCAAGGCCTTTTTGTAGAATGTGAAGGAGTCACTTCTGGGGCCAATGGACATCTAAGCAGGAACCAGGCCCCTTATTACTGCCTTGATGCAAGAGCTTTTAGGGAGAGAAAATGTCCTCCTACTATTTCATTTGAAAAAGATTCCACCCTTTAAGTAAAAGTTTAAAGATTACATAATGCCTTTATTTCAGAAATGCTAAAATTTATAATAAAATGTTATCATTCTATATACCTATTTTTTGCATTCCCTTTCACTGTTTCCCTTTTATAAATTCCTCAGAAGGAAAAAAAATTGTTTGCTTAACAGAATTTTTAAAAGCCACAAGTTATGGCCACTTCCCCCCACCCAGGTTGATTGGTGAAGAAACCAATATACTGTTTCTCTTTTTAGGATTTATTTTGGATTACAACTCCAAGAAATTTAAATTTCTCTTCGCTAATTAAAATGAAATTTCTTTCAACTGACAAGGATTTACTAACTGTCTAGAATGGATTCAGAACAGAAGTTTATAACCAAGCACAGATAGGCCAAGGTAGGGATATACAATAAACTGGAAACATGGCCCCGCTCGCGAGGAGTTCAGAATCCAGTTGGGCAAGCAAAAGGAAAACCCAAGAAGTCACAGTGGGTAAGAGGCAGTGTCTTTATGGAAAAATGCTTTTTCTCCAGCCAACCATCATGAGGTCAGGATGATTAAATAGAGCATAGGTGGAATAAGCAATCAGAAGAAATACGTCTTACAGAAGAAAAGTAAAAGCACCAACTCATAAGGATTTTCCCCACATCACAAATAAAATGTTAACTAAAGAGAAAAACTAGTACCTTCCAAAGACTTTGCTGCCAAGGGGCTTGGCATTTCCATAATGGTGCGGAAGGAGAGACATCTCTGATTTCCATAGTATTTTGTAATTAATTTGGTGCTCTTATGGAAAATTAATTGGTTTTTGGATAATGAAATAGAAAGAAATATTCCGACTCTGGCATATTAAAAGAAATTCTCTTTAATAGACACAATGTCAGCCTGATAATGTGGTCTTGGTCCCTCAGGTGCTCAGACGTAGTTTCAGGGTAGCCCGAGAGAGCCTCGGTGGCTTAACGGTTAAGCAAGCTTCTCCCTTGCAAGTAAAGCTAAGCAGATTAATTAAAACTTAAAAGCATTATGATTTAGTTATGAATAACAGTTTGCGGTGACAGAGCTCGCCGTCTATAATTCACCATAACAAAATGACACTTGGGCTCGCTGCTGCTATAATTAGCTTTTGATATACTATTTCTTGGAAATTTCTCACCAGCCACAGCCTGTGTGTGTTTCCAGATGTCCTGCACATACTTAAAAATGGTAAACATTAATTTATAGGGATGACAGCTGTGGGTCAAGTTTGAGGTTGATTGATAATTCCTTATTCAAATGTGTGCCTATGCGGCTTCATTTGTCATCCCCTAGTGAAACAGAAAGCCATTCTACCACATTCCTAGTTAATATTTCATTTTTTTTTTCATAAATTATCTGTAAAGGCAAAAGCAATAGAATTTAGACCTTTCTTCACCATATGGTGTGGAATATTAATGGAGCTGAGGGTTTTTAAAAATTATTTTGCAGCCAGAAGGGTTGTGATTTGTTAACCTGACACATTTGTGTTTGCACAGTGCTAAGCACACAGTGGGCGCTCAATAAATGCTGCCCAGCGACTGTGAGGGAGCTCAAAACACTTTCTAGATGACAGACCATAATTCCTCCAAGCAGCCTTCCCATTTTATAAATTAAGAAACAGCAGACCTGAGAAGTTTCCCTAAGAGGTGATAAAGTGATTCATCTCTAGGTCACGCTCAACTTGAGAACACAGAGAATGACCTGTACTCACAGAGAATCTATTCTTGCCGATTTAGTCATTCAGTTAGACTCAAAGTCCACATCTTGCCACACCTCCTTTCTCTTTGACTCCTTGGATGGAGTAAAAATAGATTCTTAAAATACATTTAGCAAACAGTCTTCTCTATAGGGCACCAAGCTGGTTGATTGAATTTGCCACCAAACTAACTGGCTGATGTTTTTCAATTTTGAAATGATGATTTTGTAGGATTTGGGTACTTTGGGTACATAGTCATGATCAGAATGCCTGAATCCCTGCTATAAAAGTATAGGCTGCAATGATAGGACAACAGAAGATCTCATCAGTGCATTAAAATAGTGCACCTAGTTATTGAGTCTTGCATAGATCACATATTTGGAAGATCACCAAATTTGACCAACTCTTAAGTGTTATAGCACTGTGTAGCCAGCTACTTAGCCTGTATAACTTTAGCCCAATTGATCCAAACTAGGGATTAGACCCTCTTATTAGACCCTCTAAATAGTGCACCTAGTTATTGAGTCTTGCATAGATCACATATTTGGAAGATCACCAAATTTGACCAACTCTTAAGTGTTATAGCACTGTGTAGCCAGCTACTTAGCCTGTATAACTTTAGCCCAATTGATCCAAACTAGGGATTAGACCCTCTACAAGAAACAAATTGAGTTTTTAAAAGTTTTATATGGCTTCCTGGAAACAAAGAATGCTTGCCACTTGCACTTCATAGTCACTTAATTATGAATATGTTATTCTACAAAGCATCCCTCTAAACCAGAAAATGTTATTGCAGTTGGATCCATATGCAAAATGAGGAAATTAAGATGCAAAGGATTTTGGTGACTTGCCTAAGGTCAAACGTAAATTTGCAAGTGAACAAAAAATAAAATTCAGTGAGTTTTTTAAAGGTTGAATAGCATGTTTTCCAACAAAGTGTTGACATTATTAAGTTTTTATCCTTCTCTCTGTGCTAAATGCTCACAGAACTCAGATTTTTTGACTATGCTATATAACCACAGGTATTCATTTGATCTTGGGTGGACATGTGAGCAGAACCCATTGTAGTAAACTAATAAGGTGGAATTTTTGTTTTGTTTTGTTTTGTTTTGGTAGTTTGGGGAGTTTATAAACTCTGTTCACATGATTGGAGAAATCAGCATGCATGGAGTTGATGGTAGGAGTTAACTGAGTCTCTTTCAGGCTGTATGGTAATTGCAAGCCTGGGACAAAAGCACAAGAACAACACTTTATTTATTTTTTTTTAATTTTTTATTTATTTATGATAGTCACACAGAGAGAGAGAGAGGCAGAGATACAGGCAGAGGGAGAAGCAGGCTCCATGCACCGGGAGCCTGACGTGGGATTCGATCCCGGGTCTCCAGGATCGCGCCCTGGGCCAAAGGCAGGCGCCAAACCGCTGCGCCACCCAGGGATCCCCAAGAACAGCACTTTAATATGTATAGTGTGTAATATGGAAACGTTGGGTAAAAATCATGGTGTTTTATTTTTTTAAATATTCAGGATTCATAAAAGAATTGATGTTGATAAATCTCTAATGCAAATAAAAATTTTAATATGTATAAACCTGTTATAGACTGTCAAGTAAAAACAAATTTATAAACATTTAAATATTGCAACTATAATTGTTTTGATAAAAATATTATTTACTAAATTTAATAAGAAGAAATCATTAGGTAAAATAAGCTAGTCACAAAAGCAAAAATTTATCTTCAAAATGAAAAACAGTAACAACCTTTTAAATTAAAATTGCAATTCCATAAAAAAGATATTACCAATATATTTAAGTTGTATCTTTGAGAAAAACTTTCCATCTGTAGAAGCAGTTTTTCTCTCAATGCTAGTTATAACTACATTAATAATAAGCTAAATCCATCAGATAATTTCATCTATTCATCATCTATGAGAATTTTCTGAACAATTTGTTTTTGAGGGGGAAGACAAGAGTTTTTAAAAATAATGTCCTTTTATTTTGTTTTCAATTAAAACTCTTAGTTTTCTTCTTCTTCTTTTTTTAAGATTTTATTTATTTATTCATGAGAGACAGAGAGAGAGAGGCAGAGACACAGGCGGTTGAAGCAGGCTCCATGCAGGGAGCCCGACTTGGGACTCGATCCCAGTTCTCCAGGACCACAACCTGGGCCCAAGGTGGCGCTAAACCACCTAGGCTACCCATCAGTTTTCTTCTTTAGTCTTAATGTTTGGCTCTGGGACACCTGGGTGGCTCAGTGGCTGAGCATCTACCTGTGGTTCAGGGTGTGATCCAAGGATTCTGGGATCAAGTCCCGCATCAGGCTCCCCACGGGGAGCCAGCTTCTCCCTCTGTCCATGTCTCTGCCTCTCTATGTCTCTCATGAATAAATAAATAAAATATTTAAAAAAAAATGTTCAGCTCTATGTTTAGCTTTAGTATTTATCTTTTCTAAAGCTCCATTACCTACCTCAATTTCAGTAGTCCTGTTGTTCATTATCTACTTTGGGGGAAGTCTTTGAGCTGGAATAAGTGTTATCCATTCAATAGGAGTTTTTCTTTGTCGATTTTCTTTTTTCTTTCTCCTCTTAAGAATTATGGAGTTAACACTTTCTAAATCAGGGAAACATTACCTGATGCAAAATGATAATTTTGAGTGTGTGTGTGTGTGTGTGTGTGTGTGTCTATGTACGCACAGAGATAGTGAGAAACAGAGAGGGAGAGAGAGAAACCTCAGGTTGTACCTGATTCGGATTTCAGAGCTTTTGTGTCCCTCCAAAACCAAACTACACCAATAAAAATCTCTGCTGTTTCATACTCAAAAACCGTACTCTGCCAGATAATTGGATATTGTGGAGAATACTGTCTGCCACTCCACACAACACCCCTTTTTGTGGACTCAAGAAGAATGTTCTAACTTAACATTGGGAGAAGCTTGCTGCTTCTTAGCAGCTGCTGAAATGCTACTAATGTTTTGGAAACTTTGAATTATGCCTCCTTTATCTTTGGCCACTAGGGAACTCAGAGCTCATTTGCCATCCATGCTTATATACACAAGTTTCTGGCACACTCTTTGGTATACTAATTTTATCCCCTTTCAATTACTTTCCTACCCTAAATTTCCCTTTGCCTTTTGGCATTTTTTCTTAGGATATTATGTTTTTTTGTTAGAAGTCTCTGTTTTTTGTTGTTGTTGTTTCATTTTGTTTTTATTTTGAAAGAGGAAGCAAAATAGAGAAGGAAAGATGAAAGAACTAAAGGAACTATAGAAGGACAATTAATAAAAAGGAAAGGAAAGAAAGGAGAGAGAGAGGAAAGTTTAAAATGAGCTAAACAGTTCTACAGTTAATTTGGACTGCACAAAGAGCTAAGCAAATGGTTGACACATCACCACTGCCTTCTTAATGAATCAAATCTTGGGACGCTTCTTCTGTGGGTTTTTTTTTTTTTTTTTTTGGCTTAAGTTCCTATGAACTTAGTCAGATATGAGTTCCTGGTTGGCAAGCACTGCATCTCATTCATCTTTGAATCTCCCCAGCCACCCCCCCTCCCCAAAGTCTAGCACTTTGTCTAGAACATAACAGAAACTTAGTTAGTAGGCAGAGTGAATACATTATGCAGTACCCAGATTTTCAAGACCGTGTGAAATGTTTTGGTACTTATTTGATGTTAGTTCTTTTAATTATTTCACCAGAAACACAATAATCAGGAGAAAAAGAAACATCTAGTGCTTACAGTGGGGGTAGAAGAGGGTTATGTCGATGATTTTTCTTCTGCATGAAAAGGACACAGCTCTTTCAAATTCAGCAGCTGAGTGGATCCATATGCCTTCCAGGCAGAATGTAGCCAGGGTAATGCTACAGATAATGTAATTAATTAACCCTTTTGTAGTCTTAGGATTTCAAACTTCTAGGTAATGGCATTTGTATAGTAATTTCCCTTGGTTCTATATAAGATCTTTAGTAGACTCACAAAATAAGATTTGCATTTAAATGTAAATGGTGGAAGTAAGGCTGTGAAAGTTATTAAAATGAACACTTGATAAATTTGGATAAAAGTGGCTTAGTACAATAAACTATATCTTACACTGATCATTTGTATTCTGGGAATCATTGGTGAATGCCCACGGTTGTTTAATCTTTGCTTTGTCACTTCTGTTCTGGTTTGGTTTGATAATCAGCATTTCTTTTTAAATGAATGATGATTTCAAACACTTGGAGAGAAATAACCATATTTTATAGAAGCCAGTAAGTTGAAAATGATTTAATCACTCTAGAATGTGATCCAAGTATATCTGTAACAGGATATGGGTGCATAGAGAGACCCAATGAATGAGTGACTTGTTGAAACGAAGGTCATCTAGGCAGCCTGTCCATTCATGAGACCCCAGAGTGGAGTGTCTTCTTGTAGGCCACAGCAGAGCACAATGCTAAATGCGTCAAGGAAATGGAGAAACCTCAAGCTCAAAGTGGTGAAAAACCGATCGTGTCAATTTATTAATTTACAGATATTCTTGAAATGTATTAGACTTGAAAAATGGTCACTAAGTTTGATATTTACCACTGAGGAACATCACATAATAAAAAGTCCCAGTATTTGAAAAATCACCATAAATTGTTCCTTTGATCTCTTTCCTTTTCCCCTTCCTCTCTCCTTCTCAGCTTTCTCCTCTCTGCTTCTCTTCCATTTCCATTCATTCAAATCTCTAAAGTTGAATAGAATATATATCTAAATAATTCTCTCTCTGTTATATTACAGTTCTACCCAGTCTGAGACAATTTATTCCTTTTTCCCTTACAAAAAGATTTTTTTAAAACCCCAACTCTTCTCTCAGTTATGGAAATCAGTGGTATCAATGTGTCCAGTATTCATCTGTAGTGATGAAATTAATAGTAGCTGTTTAATTGTTAGCCTTTGAACAGATACATTAAGGAAATCACAGTATAGTTTCCCCCAAATGTCATTGTAATGCCAAAAAAAAAAAAAAAAAAAAAAAAAAAAAAACGATGGATAGGCTGAATATAATAGTAAATAAAACCCTGCTATTTCACTTCTGGGACTGTATTCTTTCCCCAGCCTCAGGTCGTTTGCAGAAAATGAGATTGGTTGCCCCAGTTTAGTTTTAGAAGATAATTTATAACAAAAAAAGTTGATGATAGGAGCATTAGTAAACAAGGACAAAGAGGATATAATGAGTAGAAACACTGAAATGACACAGTAGCAGAAGTTGTGCAAGGTAAAAGGGGAGGAATGTTGTGTCAAAAGGTGCACAGGATGCTTCATTCAGCAGAATTTAATACATGAAGCAAGTTGATTCAGCTTTAAACTTTTTTTTTTTTTTTTTTTTTATGTATGATAGTCACAGAGAGAGAGAAAGAGACACAGGCAGAGGGAGAAGCAGGCTCCATGCACCAGGAGCCCGGATCGCGCCCTGGGCCAAAGGCAGGCACTAAACCACTGTGCCACCCAGGGATCCCCTGATTCAGCTTTAAGCTGGGATCACATATATTCTCAGATGTATATTATTTTTACTTCATTGGTGAAACTTTCAAGTTTGGCCATAGAACAAGATTGTGAGTCTGTGAGAATACACAGAAACAAATGTGCATTTGACAACTGAAGGCACAACTGTCAAGATATGCAGAAGTGGGAAAATTAGGACTTTTGTAAAATATGACCCAAGTTCAGCCTGTGTGATAATGATCTACTTGAGCTACTAGCCTTTGTATTCACTTCTGATTGTGTGTGTCCTTATGACCTGTAAATTTAGGATTTTGGCTAGCTAGGGGTAAGTTATAAAAAGAAAAGAAAATTGTTTTAGAACATAAATTTTCACAGAGCTTTATTTTATTTGAGTCTTACTCTGTGACTCCTGATATAACACATATGCTATTTATATTAAATCATATCTTTAAAGCTAGAGAAATCTCTGCAGATACAGATAGAAGTGAAATGTTTTGTACTTTCCTTTGGGCACCATGTTGTACTTTGGTCTGTCATATTGGAAGCTCTGAAAGCATGTGGTCCAAGTGGGAGGTATGTCTGCACTCTCTTCCCCCATATGGCTGGTACCAAGCCACATGCCCAGGGGACTTCCAATAAACAGAAATTTGCTGCTACAATGGCAACTACCAGATATAAAGATCGATAGGATAAAAAATTAGTCCTACACCAGGCACAATGGTAATTTTGTTTTGATAAAACCCCAGGGCCAGTAAAGTGGGTCATATGAGCAGGAAAGACTGGAAGAGAAGGAAAATGTACCTGGTTTCTTATAAGGATGAAACTTATTGGACGTGGAAAAGCTCTCCTCAGCACCTTTTGTATACTAGACACGAAGGAATGAGAGAGATAGATTACATTTCTCTTCGAATACAATGATTGGCCAAAGTCCTTCCTCTCATAGTATCCAAGAAAACAGATGTGGTGTACTGCCTAGCCCTGAACATGGCCCATGACCTGACCCTGGTCCCAAGTCTGAGTCAGTAGAAATGCTTTTCACTCCAAGGATGACTTAAATGAAACAGTTTGCAAGCTACCAAGCTACTTGGCTCTACCTATCCATTTTCTTTTTCTTTACTTTTGATTTTGAACTGTTATTCAATTTGCATTTAGAAATCAGAGGCATCTTTTATCAAGGGGAGCAGAGGCACGAGAGTTGGTTATTGTTATTTGCACTTTCCAACTAAATGTAATTTTAAACACATTTTTGTTTTGCATTTTAACACATATACATTTTGCAAGGGGAATCTAGCTGATTTATAAACCCCTTTGGGGTTTTTTAACACTTAATTCTGCAAGAAAAGCTTGTTAGTGGTTTTAGGGTGGAATTAAAAAAAAAAAGTTGTTGGAGACATCAATGATAGGTCTCTCCTGAACTTTTGAAGGATTTTAGAGCCATGCCGAGTTTTCAGATTTATGAACTTCTAATGTTGTCTAGACCCACCTTGAGTGTGTATAGAATAACAGCATTCAGGTTACTGATACTGTAGCTTACAGATCTGTCCTATGGAAAAATTTCCCTTAATATACAGGAGCTTTCTGGACCATCAGAAATTCTCCAGTCAGTACTTTTTTTGAATTATAAATTTGTCAAACTGTAAGGCCTTTGAAAAAGAGGTCTCCTTATAGCATTTTTCTAGTTTCTCTTTCCTTCCTTACATTTCACTGTATTAGTATTGTGTTTGCTTTACCATTCTTTCCTTGCTGCTGTGGAGCAAGGAAATTATTTTATTTTATTATTTTTATTTTATTATTTTTATTTTTTTGGAAATTAATACTTTATATTTCCTTCCCCAAACCTTTCCAACTAAATGTATCTTGTGACACAGGGCTACAAACAAGCACTTTAATAATAATAGAACTAAACAGAAATATTCAGAAATGTGGCTAGTGACAGAGTATATTATGTATTATAGCAAAATCATAATTTAATTTGACAAATTGTTTATACCCCAAAATGTGATATTATGCAGATACTGAAATAATGATTATAAAGAATTTACATTATAGGGGGAAATGTTCATTATATAATAAGTTCTTATAGCAACTAGGATACTATGGATAAATATAATCTCAATTACATACAAAAAGTATATACACAGAAAAAAAAGGAAGATAGTACAACAAAATATGCAAAGATTATCTCTGACTATTCGTATTATCTTATACATATTCTGTCAGGAGCATGGATTTCTAGCATAAATTACTGACACTGATTTACTTAGAACCTACTGGTCCCTGGGTACTGTGCTAGGTATGTGGAGCTGTTATGACATTTAATCCTCGGCACACCCTATAAAGTAGATACTAATCTCATTTTACATAGAAAAGCCCGTGTCTCAGAAACGTTGAATAGATTACATTAGGTCACAAACCTAGCAATGATAATTATTATCCTCATTTTACGTGAAAACACCCAAGCTCAAAGAGATGAATTAAGTTGCTCAAGGTCAACTTGCAAATAAGTAGCAGGACAAGTTTGAACTCAGATCTTTTTGACTCCGGATGTCATGGTGTTTTCACTGTATCACAGTGCTCTCTGAAACCAACCAAACAATGACAATGACAACAAAAAAGTACATTAAAAAATGTCATAAAGAACGAGAAGAATATCCAGTAGGAAAGAAAAGGAGTATTCCATCTCTGATTTCTCAGCTAATTAGTTCTTGCTGAGCCCTCTGACCCATGTCCTGAGATCTGAATCTGTCCTATCTGTGTGAAAACACATAGTATCCTTTCATAGTTTCTACCTTCGGAGAGTTTCAAAATTCACTTAGCAAATGTTTTCTGGTGTCTCACTTAGTAAATGCCTTGTTGTTTTAGCTAGTAATAATCTCCTTTGGCACAAGTTACACTGCAAGCAGAGAGAGAGAGAGAGAGAATCTGAAAAGTTTGTATCTATTGCCAGTCTGCAAATAATGCACGCTATGGGATTATATTCAAATACTGTTTTTTCTTGTTTCCTTGTTTCCTGTCTGTTGTTGGGCTCAGAAAATGCATATAAAAAGTGCAAACATTACTGGCATAAATATGGTATGTCACCAAAAACTGCTGTGGAAACTCAAAAGATAGATAAGAAATAATGAGGTTTATAGATTCATTAGCATTTGAATGATGAAACATGTATATGTGTTAGTCCTTTGATCAATATTGCCCTGGAGGGAAAGTACTGTATTTAATTGTCTTTCCCAGACCTTCCACTGTGGACATCTGGTTGCTATGCAGTCTTGTAGCAGGACATTTCATTGCCCCAGTGTTATAGAATTCAAGTTCCTATTTTATTACCAGAGATGGCATAAGTTACAAGGAAATGTATGAAAAAAATCTTGGTCAGAATGCTAGAAACATTTTCAGTAGGGCATCTCTTCTGTCTGCCTTGGCCCGACTTGACTAGCATGCGTGTCCTATCATTCTAGGTAGTTGTTAAATTTGAATGATTTTATTATATATGTTATATACATCTGTGAGCTGTTTCATTAGATGAGTTTCACTGCACTATGAATACTTCCTTTTTGTAGATACCATTCATTTTGCAATTACCCAAACCATTTGCAAATGTTGCTTGTACATAGAAGGCCAAAGCAATGTTTTATTGCGGAAAAAATCAAGTGCATTAAAGTTAGAGAGACCTGGCATCAAATGCTGACATCACTGTTTTCCAGCTGTGATATTCAGGTCATTATTCAACCCATGTATGCCTCAATTTCCTCATCTGTGAAATGGGGACATTAATACCTAGATCATGGAATCTTGAAGAAAATTAAATGAATAACACAAATAAAAAAGCTCGACTCAATATAGAAATTATTTTCTTTTTTTTAACCTCTTCTTAATGATTTATACTGACAAAATGGTGAGAGTGAACTAGTATATGCAGTAATAATCTAAAACAAGATTTGCTACAAAAACATTATTTTTAAACTAGAAATATAGTATATGACTTTTGTGGGGGAAGGGGCAGAGGTTTGCCCGTTTTAAGTTTGTACTAAAATTATTTCCCCAAGTGCTGGCCAATTGAAAGAGGGGAGCGTGCTATAGAAACAAACACAAGACTTACGGCAGCCAGTAGCCAGTGTGGGATATGACATATGCCCTGCATAAAATATAAAGTGCATAGTCTATAAGTGGATAATTGAGAATTTCTTATATTCAGTTTCCTTGCTTATGACCTGGTGGCATACATGAGGGATGGGGTAATCCAGGAGTTAATGGAGGGCAAATTTTAAAATGCCCCGAAACTTATTTTGCTATAGAGAAGGATGCCAGTGTCTACCAGGTTTCTGCTTGTTAATTTCTATGGTTGCTGCTACTGGGGAAATTGTCCTCATTTGCATTGTCTTTCAGTGACCTACCTGGAGGCAAACACCTGCAGACACTTTATGTTCACAGAAGTATCACTTGGGACAGAGACCCACATCCATTCAGTGCAACCAACTATGTTAAAATAACATTATGGGCAAATATTTCAAAGCTTAACATTTCAAACGATCACTTCACATACTATTTTACCCCTCTTATTGCTCATGAGTAATATATATTGCTGCCAACATAACTTCTTGGCCTCTCCCTTGCCCTGTGTGTTTTTAACTTTGCAGATGGAATTCTTACAGAGTTTTAATTGTAGGAATTCAATTACTACATTCATTTTTTTCTTTTACAAGAGAGAGGAAAGAGTCCCTGGTGAAAGAATGATTTGATTTCAGTTGAAAATAAAGAATGAATAAGAAATAATAAAAAGGAAATGCATTTGGAAATGTGAATAGGTATATGTTACTTATAAATTATGCATGTGTGCATGATTACATATTAAAGAGAATCTGTTAGTCATAAAAATTATCATTTGCATATTGTTTCATATATAAATGTATTTATTCTCAGTACACGTATATATGCCTATATAAGGAAAAATATATTGTCTATATAATTGTAATTTATAAATTTTACTTTTTAAGAAAAATAGTCTGGAAAGGAAAATTCTGAATGTATATCAATGTTTTTGTTTTTTAAGGTATAGTTTCCTTTTTAAAAACTATTGCTTTGGACTGCTTACAACATTCTCCAAAATAGTGGTTTGGAGTCAAAATGTTTCCTTTCTTGAATTAATGTTCAAAGTATCTTTTTATTTTATTTATTTACTTCTGTGTGTGTGTGTGTGTGTGTGTGTGTGCGTGTGCTTAATAGTTATAGCAAAATAGATTCAGCTGGTTTGGGGTTACAAGAGATTCTTAAAAAGCACTCCTTCCCTCTGTATTGTTAAGATACTGCTTGCACTGAAGCTATAAACTTTTTGTTTGGCATGGTTACAGAACCCACTGAAGGAGGAAAATCAAGCCATATTTAACAAAATGAGGTTAAGAATTTTCAAAGTGATCATGACTTACATTAACATGTTGAGCACAAATGCCATAGAAATGTAGTTGGCTATTATTACTATTTTTTCGAATCACTGAAACAATTAAAATTCTGCCTTAAAGACATTTTCCCCTTAGGCAATCATACTTAAAGGTTCTTGTGTTTAGATTTCAGCTTTTCATTTGGATCTTTCTCAACCAAGGGAATAAAGAATAAAATTGTGAGTGATCTATCTCACGTGACATTCACCAATTAATCTTTTTACTGGTATTGAGGAGCATCAGGTAAATTCTCTAACCACTGTTGGTAGTATATTGGATTTATCTGTATATTGATGAAGAACTTGGGACATAGAAAGGAAGCATTTTGTTACATACATGCACAGAGAAAGCATGTGTTCAAAAATATATCCTACTTAATGACCCTGGGACTCACATGACAGGGCAACCAACAGATGACTTAACCATCTCCAGTAAGTCTACAAACCCTCGGGCCACGACACCTTCATTCATGATGTTAACCTATTTATTGCCACGGAATAGTTATCACCCTGATTATGAATGTCTTCTCTCCTCGACTAGAATGCAACTTCAAGAAGATTTATTTTTTCATCTTACCTTCTGAGTCTACTCTGTCCAACATTATACTTTCAGTAGAGAACAAGAGTTATTAAATTTTTTGGTTGAAAAAATTGCGTGGATATTGCAGTGCAAATAGAATGTTTTACTTTATGGAGTTTAAATCTTTGAAGATCTAAGTTAGATACAGAAGTAGATTCTATATCTCTAAGTAGAGATAGAAATAAGTGAGATTTTTTAGAAATAATTCTTTATTTCTATTGATGTCATCTATAGTCTCAGGACTAAGTACCACTTATCGTGTCTTTTAATAAAGGTCATTTTCTGTTTTATTCTAGGAAGTCGTGAGATATTCCCGGTGCCCACACAGTGGAATCTGCGTCTCTTCTTGAGCAGAATTGGAGATTTCCTAATCTCGCAGGCTGTAGCTATCACCTGGGGAAGGTAAGGCATTTCTACTCCTCAGATCAGGTAAAACAAACCATAACTTTAGGAAAGAGTAGTTTGATTTTGTTTGGATCTGAATTATCCCTCCCGAAGAAATATAATAATCACATACTGAATACTTTTGCCCTTCTTTTCATTTCACTCACATTACAATAATCCAGCAAGAGAGTTCAGAGTGAGAACTTGGAAATGCATGGAACTGCTGAGACAACATTCGCCCAAATCCCCATTAGAATTCGAGACCAGCTCAATGATGAGTGGATAGACATGATCCCTCCCTCTGATGGAATTAATATTAATTCTGAAAGCCCAACACCAGGCACTCAGCACCCCCCTGATAGGGTGTATCCTAAGTAAGAAGGAGGCAAATGTGCTTGCACCGCCTATCCCTCCCGCAGCCCATTGGCGGGTAGTGGAATTAGAAGTTTCGACGCTAAATTTCTCCCCCAGCAGTCTCTCTTTCTAGTTTCTCCACGAAGAAACCTCGCTCAAATCTGAAAATATTAATAGACTAATTACCAGTGCCTTAATTTGCAAGTCCGATTCGTTTCTCCTTCTCACCCTCCCGGCCCACCTCCTCTCCTCCTCCATCTATTTCAGCAAGGGAAGAGAGAGGATCGAGGAGGGGGGACAGTGAACTTAGCCACAAAATAAGTCAAGGGAGAAATGAAGTACTAATTAAGAAAGCTGGGGTGTTATGCAAATGGCTCATGCACCGAAGGCAGCCTAATGAATGTGCCCGGAGTGGATGGGGCGTCTTCGCCGCGCCGACAGCTGGCTCCCAGGAAGGTCAGGCGCAGGCGGGCGCGCGGGAGCATAATCCTTCAGATTGGCAGCTCTGCCCCCTGGTCACCGTTTGATTATCTCCCAAATTGCTGTATTTCACAGAGATAATGATTTTTTATGGTCACAGATTTGAAGACAACTGCTGTATCCTCAGGGTTGTCGTTCTGCAAGGAGACGCTGCTGCTTCCTTCAGAAGAGGGAGAGGGGGAGAGAGAGCCAGTTTCTTCTCCTTTTCTCTGCCTCGCAACTTACTTCCCCGAATGGCTTATTATCATAACGAAAGCAGGACCTATTATGGAAGGGAATCGCCCCAGTTCCCATTAATCCCAACCTTTCCCCTGCTCCTTAGCCGTTGCTTGGGTCTGAAAGTCCTTTTCTCTGGTCTTCCAGGCGCTCCAGTGCTTTCTCATACTCCCAAGAAAGAGGTGGTTCTCTCTGCAAAAAAAACCCATAATAGTTTGGACTTCAAAAGAGGAGAGGAAGGTGCATCTAGTGGCTTGCAAGAAGTGTGTGTGCGTGTGTGTGTGTGTGTGCGTGCGTGCGATCGCAGTGTTTGCCATGCATCATTACTTAGGGCCTGTCCTCAGAGAGCTGAAGATGGTGCAGGTGGGCAGCCTGCAGGTCACCTCCTCTGACCCCAGCTGGAGCTTGCCCAGGGTGGGGAATGAGGCTGTGACTCATGGTCTTTAAAGTTTTTTTAAAAAAGACTTCAAGGTGGGAACCTTTGGCTGGAGCTCCCAAGTGGGATTTTCATTTAATTTGAATGTAAAAGCAATCAGGAAAGAAAGAAAAGTTTAACCATATGATTACTCCCCTTGAAGACTGGTTTATTTAGCATTAGTTATATGATTACTTGTGAGTGTAGGGCCTACAGGAACATACTTATTTTTCTTTAAGAGAGTGACACTGAAGCCCTGGTATGAACTTGATTTTCTTTTTTGTACTAGGGATGTTACTGTAGTGATTTGGACCCATCGTCTGCAAGGATGCTCTTCTGACCTGATAAGGGAACATCAAGGTTTCTCCAACTGGAAGAACTGCAACTTGAACACCATTTGTGTTTTAGCTCAGCATTAATTATTCCAACATTGCTGGTATTTTAATATTTATGAAAAAAGATTGCCTGGGATTCATATTTTAAATCACTTCTCTTAATTGAAGAAAAAGGTAAATAGTGTAAATGAAGCCTGCTTGGCTTGAGGTCTTGCTGGTGCTTATCTAGAAACCATGAATTCAAAGGTGGCTTGATAGATCCAGTTTCCTATGAAATATTAATTTCTCCATATTTTTCATTGTTTCTGCTGTATTTAGTTAATATGCATTTATTTTATTTTAAAATATACAAGTTGTTGGTATATGGGGTCCTGTGTGTTTATCTACAGAGCTAGCTATCTTTCAGAATAAAATAAAGGGAAGTTTCTATCATTTATTTTCCTGTGTCTGTAACTAAAAAAAAAAAAAAAGATACAAAACAGTGCTTCTACAGGCCAATTACCCACACGTCATTAGGTCCTAGCCATTTCTTTTTTAACCTGAAAGGCCTGTCTCTACTCCCAGGTGAGTATATATTGAGAAATAAGTTACCAGCCTCACTAAGAGGTAAGATGCTTCTCTGGCATTTTGGTGCAGGTTCATATTATGAGTAGCAAAGCCTTATTATTTCCTTTTAGACATTATATCACTCCTTCCTCAGTTTCAATGATTCGTACCAGGTATTGATCTAGGAGTAAAGAAAAAAATCTGGCAAAGTAAAGGGGCAGGATGAAGGGGTTGGGATTGCTGTTTTAGATGGAATGGCCAGGCCTCTTGAACAGTTGATACTGAGCTGAGATATGGAAAAGCCATGTGCGTATCAAATGGAAGAATGTCCAGGCAGAAGTAATGGCAAATTATAAGACTTTGAGGTGAGATCACACATGCCTTGTTTGAGAAATAGCAAGGACAGTGTGTTCGGAATGGAATTAAGCAAGAAAAAAATAGTGGGAGGTGAGGACTGAGCATGGTCTTAGAGTCAGGTCATATAACTTAGATGATGGGAAGGAGCATGGATTCTATTTTAAGTGGAATAGACAGCTTATTATAATAGACTGCAAATGGACATTGAGGATTTCCACTAATTACAATTTTAAAAATACTGGAGTGAACATCCTTGTATATAAGCCTTTGCATACTTGTTCATTTGCTCATTTATTCATTAAATAAATATTATTGAGTGCCTACTCTGTGCCAGCTGCTATGCTGGACATTGGGGATCCAGCTGTGGAGAGATCAGACCTAGTCTTTCCCCACATGAAGCTTACAATATATGGGGTATATGATCTCCTATATTTATCCTCAGGATATATTTTAATTATTTCTTAAGGAAATAGTCTTAGAAATGGAATTACTCCATCAAAACGAATGCACACTTCAAATCATACACACATGAATTATATATTAAAAAAAATAAATATACATCTGCCCTCCAGAAAAGTTGTACCGATGCATATACTGACTACCAGTGGATAAAAATGACCATTTCCTCTCCTTCACAGAGGATGGCCCTAAAAGGAAAAAAAAAAAAGTGTATTTCTTCTTTTCAGTTTATATTTTCCCAATTATTAAATTAGTTGAATATTTTCACATTTTGTATTTTCATTGTCTGACCAAATTCAAAGTGGGTTCATTTGTTACTAATTCTCAACACACAGCCTGGATATTGCTTATGACTTATTCATAATAATAACAACCTACAACCACAGAAACTAACACTTACGAAGTGCCTCCTTAGTGTTGGCACAGTGCTAAGCTCTTAAACACATTTCATCAAATCCTCACCCACCCAGGGAAAAAAGCACTGTGCTTTTCATTTCAACCCACTGGACTTGAAGTTCTTTGAGGCAAGGACCACATTGACTTTGCTTACCACTGTTTGCCGGAGTCTGGCACAAGAACTGGCCTAGGTAAAAAGTCATATACATTTGCCACATGTTAATGTTTCTATGTGATAAGTTGAAGCACAGTTATTTTTAAGTAACAAAACTCCATAACTGGTGAAGCTGGGGTTTGATCTGGACCAGTCTTATTTCAGAAAATATACTCTTAGCCTGGGTGATTTTAGTTATCAATTAACAAAATTTTCTGCAACCACGAAAGTATGTAGGTCACCACTTCTGGCCTTTCAGGGGCTTGAACTCTGATAACTGTGCTATAGTCGTACTTTCTTAGATTTTTTTTTCCCAGGGATATACTGATTTTATGTAACTATTCTTTTCTTTCCTTTCCTTTCCTTTTCTTTTTTCTTTCTTCTTTTTTAAGATTTTGTTTATTTATTCATGAGAGGCACACAGAGAGAGAGGCAGAGACATAAGCAGAGAGAGAAGCAGGCCCCATGCAGGGAGCCCAGCGTGGAACTCAGATCCCGGGCCTCCAGGATCACACCCCAGGCCGAAGGCAAGCACTAAACCATTGAGCCATCCAGGGATCCCTGTAACTATTCTTTTCAATAGAAGCAATGTGACATATAATCCATTACTCCTCCTAGCACTGTCTACCCCCTAAGTTCCAGGGTTTTCTGTTTGCTTAATTACTCTAACGATGTGTTTGAATTTTTTTTAATTTTATTTATTTATTTTTTTACTTAGTTGAGGGAGAGAGAGAGAGACAGCTCAAGCAGGTAGAGGAGCAGAGGGAGAGGAACAAGCAGGCTCCATACTGAGCAGGGAGCCTGATGCAGTGCTGAGATCAGGACCTGAGCTGAAATCAAGAGTTGGACACTTAACCAACTGAGCCACCCAGGCATCCCTTTACCTATGTGTTTAGAAAGCATCTCAAACTTAACATATGTAATATAGGACTCTATTCCAACCTCATTGTCCCAATCTGCTTTCCACCTAAACTCGCCAATCCTAGTAAAGGGTACAAATATTCATTCACATATTCAGGTCAAAAACAGAGCAGTCATCTTTGATCGCCAGTCTTCCCTCACACTTCATCAGGCATTCCTGAGAGAGAGTCTACCTTTGAAATACGTCCTGGATCTGGCTGTGTTTTTTCCAACATCTGCTCTAACCTTAGTCCGGGCCATCAGCATTTCACGTCTCACCGACTGAAATAGCCTTCTCAGATTTCCTCCTTCTGCTTTTGCCTGCTTGAGCCTATTGCCAGACCATCCTCAGAAATGTAAATAGATTTCCTGCTCAAAACCTTAGGTAATTTCTCCTTGTATTTTGGAATGTTTGGTATCTCCAGTCCTTCCAAATCTCTTCCTCGCCTTCCTCTTTTACCGTATCTCTGCCCTGGCCTCTACATCCCCACCTGAATGCTGTCTTGCTGGTACCTGAGCCCATCAAACTGATTTCACACTCGAGCCTTTGTTTGCCGTTCCCTTTGATTGGAATGCTTCCCTCCTCCACCTCAGTCAGGTATCTGCTCAAATGTCTTCTCCTTAGAGAGACTGTCTCTGACCACATGACCCAGAATAGTGTCTTCCCCCACCTCTGACTCTCCTGCACTATCTCTTAACTTCTCTGTTTAAATTTGCTTTCCCTAAGGGCAGAGGCTCTGACTGTTGGACAGCAGAATAGCCCTTGGCCTATATTGGCAATCAGTAAATATATTTAAATGAATGATGAACGAATATAACTGAATTTTATGCCTTTGTTAGCAAATAAATAAATAAATGGCTGGACTCAGCTAAAACAAACAAGCCAAAAAAAAAAAAAAAATCAAACTATGTGATCTGATCTACTTTGGAAAATATGATCATCATTCTTGTACTATGAAGCAATATATTGGATGCTCAGTATCTGCTCCTTTTTTAATATTTTATTTATTTATTCATGATAGACATAGAGAGAGAGAGAGAGAGAGAGAGAGAGAGAGGCAGAGACACAGGCAGAGGGAGAAGCAGGCTCCTCACAGGGAGCCCAACACGGGACTCGATCCAGGAACTCCAGGATCGCGCCCTGGGCCAAAGGCAGGCGCTAAACCACTGAGCCACCCAGGGATCCCTCAGTATCTGCTCTTTGAAAATCTTAGGTTAACTGAATTTTGTTTTAATGATTCCAACCAATGTTTGGATAGTAATAGTGAAATTTGAGCTCAAAATGATCTCATTCAGTCTATTAATGATCTGAGATGGCTTTGTCATCCCTAGATGTGATTAATTCAGCTCCTGTACTTTATCTGGTCACATGCTTCTAGGAAAGAATCAGAAAAGTGGCCATTTATGACTGGTGCATGTATGCATGCACATTCATTATAACTTAGAAGGAATATTAGGACAGAAGAACACACTACCTTAGGTTGTCTGAGCTCAGTAGCTTCCTAGATACCACCTGGTTCAGATTCCCTTTGAGGCTTTCTGAGTTAGGAGAAGCTAGTTGGAGCTTTGTCACAGGTAAGGACACATTCAGACAACAATGCTTCCCCAATTCTGGACATTGCCTCTTCTCCACATCTCAGGAAGATGGTGCCCTCATCCCCTGCCTGTGGGGGTGAGGACATATCCTACTTTGTATGTATATAGATTTCCTGCTAAAGAGTCAAGTAAAGGCCTAGTCCAAACTCTATTAAGGTGAAGTAAGGTTGAAACCAGGCTAAAAGAGGTGATATCTCTGAGATGTAGACTATACCGTATCACAGAGGTAAGTAAAAGAAAAGCTGTTTCTTTTCAGTTGTATTATTTTCTCAAAATGTTTCAAATTGAAAATGGCATAAAAGGGTATACAATAAAAAGTACCCCCACCCCATCCTCCTGTTTTCTCAACACTTGGTTTCCCTCATCAGGCAATCAATGATCAGTTTCTCAAATGTCTTTTTGTTTTTGTATTGTTTTTAAAGATTTTATTATTTATTCATGAGAGACACAGAGAGAGGCAGAGACACAGACAGGAGAAGTAGGCTCCTCAGGGGAACCCTGATGAGGTACTTGATCCCAGGACCCCGGGATCATGACCTGAGGTGAAGGCAGATGCTCAACCACTGAGCCACCCAGGAGTCCCTGAAATGTCTTTTTGGTAATAGTTTATATAATAAGGAAATATATGGCATATGTGTATATGTGTGTGGATCTAATGTCATTTTTGTGCATTTAAAATATATGAACAGTAGAAAATTATATCATTCTTCATCTTACTTTTTTGTTGTTGTTGGAAAAGCGGTATAGTATACTTCTTTCAAAAACAGACTAGAGCTAGACTGCCTGACTTCAAATTTTGGCAGTGCCCAAATATTAGCTGAGTAATCTCAGACAAGTTTGCTAACCTCTCTGTTGTAGGAAATGAGATCATTTATATCTTACAGGGTTGCTGTGGGTAAATCACCATGCACATAAAACAGCACAATTTCTGTCACATGGTAATCATCCAGAGTTGCTAGCTCTTGTTACTGTTATCATCATTATTTTTGGATCTTTTTAAATCATTCCTGTTTTAGTAGATGAAGAGGTCCCTCACTTTTATAGCTTCACAATATCGCAGTGTATGGCTGTTCCTCAATACATTAACCACACCTGATTTAGGACACCTTCCCCCCACCAATATTTTGGCGCTGAAAGGAATGCTACAATGAAAAGCTTTTCATGTTGATCACTCTAGATTATATCAAACATATCTGCAGCATAAATGCCTCAGAACGGCTTTCTGGGTCACATGATGTGTTCATTTATGACTTTTTTTTAGATGTTGCCAAACGTCCCTCATAGAAGTTGTGCTAAGTTACAGCAGCAGTGTGTGCAAGTGGTGTTCACATAAATGCACCTCCTGGAATTTAACCATGACTAATGACATGAAACTCCTTGAGAGGTATAGTTTAAATTTACATTTCCCTGGTTAGGAATGACTTTGAGCATAGTTTCATGTTTAAGAGCCATTTGTAGTTCTTTTTTTCCATGAATTCTCTGTGAATGCATTTTCCCTATTTGTTTCTATGGGATTGTTGGTATATTTATTATTTAATTTAGTAAGCCCCTTGCATTTTGGAGAAGTATGTGTTACAAGTGTTTTCCCCAGTTAGTTGTTTTTTTTTTTTTAATTTTGGCTTTACTTGTGGAAGGTTTTTGTAGGCACAAAATTTTTTATTTTATATAATTGAATTTTTTAATCTTTTCTTTTATGAGTTTGATGTTTTGTCTTCTAAGGAAAAGTTTAAATGAGTTGTAGTTAAAGGCTATAGATTTGTAAGATTGTGATTTGAGTTTATAATTATGTCTGGCTTTCTCTCTTCCTTATTTGAATTTAAGTTGTTTGAGGGCAGAATGTGGGTGAATTAACTCATATAAGTTGCTTTATATCAATTAATCCACTTAATCTCCATAACATCCTGCAGAAGTCAGTATAGCTATTATTCTCATTTTACAGGGAGGTACCCCGAGCTCAGAGAGGGTGAGTCATTTGCTTAATATGACACAGCTACCAAGTTAAGGATTCCAGCTCATGTGCTAGCCTGCATAGGAGGCATAGTTAATAAAAAATTAATGGATTTTTCTATGGCAGAGAATCAGTTGTCACAATGTTTGATCAAAGAGCACCAAGTCTTACCATGATCACCCTCACCCAGACTTCAACTCTACCCCAACATAGATGAACCATTCTGGGACAGCTTTGCAAAATACATGTTTTTTCAAAATTATATATATTTTTTCAAAATAAACTTTTAAAATTAACTTCTTCTTTTCAAAGAAGTCTAAAGCTGACCTTATTGAGCAATGTTTCTCTTTCTGATACAATGATGTAAAAAAAGGGAATGGGAACATAGGAACGTCTCCCCTTCCCTTTGCTCTACCAAGAGAAGTTTGCAGGCCAAGTCTTCTAAACTTATGTGTAGAACTGAGCTTCAGCCATAAGTCAAGCAGAAACCGACTGATCACCTAGAATCAGACAGCAGCGGGCATGAGTGACACCAAGAAGCATGAGACACTGTGGGTCTTTAAGGTCTAATGTGCTTCTCCATTTGGAATTGCAGAAGAACGCCTGGATGCTGCATTTGATGAGCAACATCTGTGAGGACAGAGAAACTAAAAGGAATCTTCAAAGAGATTGAAGTTGGCATGAAATTGACATGTTGGCACTATCCTCTTAAACTAGGTTTCTGGTTAACAAATTGATATATTGGGCAATGACATTCCAACTGAATATTCATACAAAATGAAACTAAACAATACTACTTTTGTACATTTTCACACAATAAGTGTACTTGGAAGTTCATCTTTTGTGGCAGCCTGTATGTTTCTATCCGAAGGAACATCATCACTTCATCCGATGTTGGCTATGTTTATCATTTTTTCACCCCAGAAACTCATTTGTATTATTTTTAGGTAATTTTAATGTAAGAACTAAAATAAAATTGCCTGCCTACTCTTGACTCTGGACTTGATTTATCCGTGTGTGAGAATCTACTCTCCTATGTACTGTACCACTGATAAAAATACAGGAAATCAACCCAGATTTATTCAATATATATTCCATGTGGACTTGTCACTTGTGAAAAAATATGAACACTTGAACTGTAGCATTCAGAGGGCTTTGGCGGGCATCAAAAAGAACTTTTGTAGCTTACTTGCATTGTAAAATGTTCATTAGGAAGATCTAGAAGAGGGACTGAAGAATATAAGATTGAAATTAAAATCATGTTTATATAATCATGCTATAGACTTATAATGTGGAGTTGGATTGAAGATTGATCTTTCTCACAGAAATACATTTCTATTACATTAAGGGTTTTTGATGAGTCAACTTGTGATATACTTTTAAAAACAACCTTATTAAAAATAGTGCACATACATACAATTCACCCATTTAAAGTATACCATTCATTGGTTTTTAGTATATTCAAAGATATGTTCAACTGTCACTGCAGTCAATTTTAGAACATTTTAATCACTTTCTAAAGTAACCCAGTACACTTTAACTGTCACTCCCCAAACTCTAGCGCCCTCCTCCCAATCCTGGGCAACCACTAACCTATTTTTTGTCTGTATAACTTTCCCTGTTATGGACATTTCATATGAATGGAATTATATAATGTATGATTTTTTGTGACTAGCTTCTTTCACTTAGCATAGTGCTAGTGATGTCGCATACATCAGTACTTCTTTCTTCACTTGGATAAATAATATTCCATTGAATAGATATACCATATTTCTTTATCCTTTCATCACTTCATGGACATTTGGGTTGTTTCCATCTTTGGGTTATTATGAATAATGCTACCATAAAAGTCTGTGTGTCAGTTTCAGTGTGGATATATGTCTTAATTTTTCTTTAGACATATATTTAAGAGTAGAATTTCTGGATCATATGGTAACCTTTTTTTTTTTAATTTTATTTTTTTTAATTTATTTATGATAGTCACAGAGAGAGAGAGAGAGAGAGGCAGAGACACAGGCAGAGGGAGAAACAGGCTCCATGCACCGGGAGCCCGACGTGGTATTCGATCCTGGGTCTCCAGGATCGCGCCCTGGGCCAAAGGCAAGTGCCAAACCGCTGCGCCACCCAGGGATCCCTGGATCATATGGTAACATCATGTTCAGTCTTATGAAGAACTGCCAGAATGGTTTTCTAAAGGAGATTAAACATTTTACATTCCCACCTATTGTATATGAGGGTTCCGACTTGTCCACGTCCTCCCCAATAGTTATCATCTGGTTTTTTGATTCCAGCCAACCCAATGGCTGTGAAGTGGTGTGCCATTGTAGTTTTGATTTACTTTTCCTTGATGACTAATTATTTAGAGCATTATTTTAGGTGCTTATTGGCTATTTGTGTATATCCGTCTTGAAGAAATGTCTGTTCTTATTCTTTGTCCATTTGGTGGTTGGGTTGTCTTTTTATTATTGAATTAGAAAAGTTCTTTATGTATTTTGGATACAAACCCCTTATCAGATATACACCTTGTAAATATTTTCTGCCATTCTGTGGGTTTTCTTGATTCTTTTTGAGACATAAAAGTTTTAAATGTTGATAAAGCCCAATTTCCTCTTTCTTTCTTTCTTTCTTTCTTTCTTTCTTTCTTTCTTTCTTTCTTTCTTTCTTTCTTTTTTCGTTCTTTTTTCTTTCTTTCTTTCTTTCTTTCTTTCTTTCTTTCTTTCTTTCTCTTTCTTTCTTTCTTCCTGCTTATGCTTTTGATGTCATGTCTAAGAATCCTTCGCCAAATCCAAGGACATGAAGATTTACCTCTAAATTTTTTTTTAAGATTTTATAGTTTTAAGTCTTTGATCCATTTTGAGTTAGTTTTTGTATACAGTGTAAGGTAAAGGTCCAAATTAATTCTGCATGTGGCTCTCCATTTGTCCCAGAATCATTTGTTGAAAAGGCTATTTTTTAACATTGCAATATCCTGCAACTTCTGTCAAAAAAACAGTTGTATTTACACTTTCAATTCTATTCATTGACTTATATATACTATACTATCTTGATTATTGCTTTGTATTAAGTTTTAAAATCAGGAAGTGTGAGTCCTCTGGTTTTGTTGTTCTTTTTAAAGATTGTTTTGGGTACTTTGGGTCCTTTGCAATTTCAGATGAAATTTTTTAAAATTTTTATTTTATTCTATTTTGAGAGAGAGCATGAGTTGGGGGGAGGGGCAGAGAGAGAGAGAGAGAGAGAGAGAGAATGCCAAGGGCTCGATCTCACAACCCTAAGATCATGACCTGAGCTGAAATCAAGAGTCAGGTGCTTAACTAACTGAACCACCCAGGGGGCTCCAGATGAATTTTAAACTAGCTTTAGCTTCTACAAAGAAATCAGATGAGATTCTGATATAGATTGTGTTGAATCTGCATATCAGTTTGGGGAATACTATCATTTTAACAATATTAAACCTTCTTATTTATGAACATTGGCTCTTTTTTGTGGTGTACTTAAAAATATTCATTCATTCAACAAATATTTATTGAGCAACTATAGTGTGTTATGTGTGTGGGATATACCATGTCAGTCAGACCTTTTTATATTTAGGGTCTTTCCTCTGGATGCTTGTCCCCCAATATCCCATGACCTTCTCCAGATCTTTCCTCAAATACACCTTCTCAATGAGGCCCTCCCCGGTCACATACCCCATCCATTACTTGTACCTCCTGTCTCTTTACCCTACGGTATTTTACATCTTAACAATTGTCATTACTTATTATATACTTTTTATTTTTATTTTTTATTTTTCTAAGTCCTAAGAATATGACAATGGACAGAAATCCTTGATTTCGTGGAGCTTATGTCTTAGCAGGAATTACAGGTTAGAAAAAAAGAAAAATAGGTAAACTATATAGAATGACAGTAATAAATACTAGGTGGAAACTAAAGTTGAGAAAAAAGACTTGGGATTGCAGTTTTAGACAAGATGGTCAAGAGCTAGCTAGCCAGGAGTTAAGTTATCGAGGGAAGGAATTGTGTATGCAAAGGTCTGGAGGTGGGAGCAAAAGGGAATACTTAGAGGAGCAATGGGGAAACCAGAGTGGCTGCAGCACAGTGAGATTAAACTAGGGTAGTAGGAAGAGACTTTTTAATGGACTTCAGGGTTCAAGAGGATTAAGGATTATGTCTCAGGGGATGCACGATGCTCCCAAGAATGCACAACGAGGATGAAGGTAAAGAAAGAATAAGTGAGGTGGTAACATTGTCAGATCTCCAACTCCTAAGCAACATGCTGTAAACTATCTGGATATTTTAATTAGCTGCATAATCGCCTCCGTTATCAACCATGTATACACAGACACTCACCAGCCTTCTAAATTGTTATAGAATCGCTTAGCATGCTAGCTCTTTCCCTTCATCTTTTGCCCTGGAAGAATCTTACTTGGTTTACCTCTCAAGCCTGCTGTAAGACCCACTGTTGGTGTGTTCGGTGAGGAATACTTTAGATATCTTTGGATTATCATATTATAATTTAATGCTAGCAATTTATATCACTGTGTTGTATCTGGGGAACCTCAATGAAAGAGCACATTTTGAATATAGTAAGTTAATTAATTAATTAGTTAATTAAGAAACAGTAAACCAAACCAAGTGCATTTTTGATTGGTGAGAATCTCTAATTAGCCTGAAGATCCTCTCAGCTGGTGATAAAAGGAGCTGTTTTGACCAATTCCATGGCACTTTCACCAGTTTAGATGTCCCCAGGACAGGAATAATCAATTCAAGTCATTTATAAGCAATGGAGAATGGCAGGGCCAGTGACTAAACTGGAGACTACGTATGTGCCTCACCTATTGGCAATCAAATTTGGATTTTTAAACAATACTTCACTGGCTAAACAAAAGATGTCTGTCAGCTTCTGAATGTTTCACAAGGCTGGCAGTCTGCTAAAATCATTATATGAATCAGAATAATGAACTCATAATAAATTATGTGAGGTGGGTGCTGCTATCGTCCTCATTTTGCTGCTGAGAAAACTAAAGCTCAGCAAAGAAGTAAATTACTATTAAGAAAGAAAGTCAGAATGTGGAGGCGGCACTCAGGTTTCAGAATCTGTGATCTTAATCATAATAATAGGAAAAACTTATGTGTAGATAAGTAACCAGCAATTAAGTCCACTATGGATTATGAAGTATGTAACATTTGGAAACATCTAGAGGAGTATTACCCTGCAGATATAATTGCAAGCCACATGTATAATTTTAAATTTCCCCGTAGCCCAGTTTAAAAGTGTAAAAAGAGAATTTCAACAATATGTTTTATTTAATTCAGTATCTCTAAAACATCATTACAACATGTAATCAATGTAAAAAAGTATTAATGAGATAGTTTTCATTCTGTGTCTTGGGAATTGGGGTCTATTTTACATTTAAATCACAGCTCATGGGGATCCCTGGGTGGTTCAGCAGTTTGGCGCCTGCCTTTGGCCCAGGGCCTGATCCTGGAGACCCGGGATCGAGTCCCACGTCCGGCTCCCTGCATGGAGCCTGCTTCTCCCTCTGCCTGTGTCTCTGCCTCTCTCTCTCTCCCTCTCTATGTCTATCATGAATAAATAAATAAATCTTAAAAAAAAAATCACATCTCACTAAAGAGTGGCCATGTTTCTGGGGTACCTGGGTGGCACAGTCAGTTAGGTGTCTGACTCTTGGTTTCTACTTGGGTCGTGGTCTCAGGGTCCTGAGATCAAACCTTCATGGGTCTCTGTGTTCAGCATGGAGTCTGCTTGAGACTCTTCCTCTCCCTCTGCCCTTCCTCCTGTTCTCTCTTTCTCTCTTTCTCAAACAAATAAATAAATCTTAAGAAAAATTTAAAGGGTAGCCATATTTCAAATATTCAGCAGCCACATTTGGATTATGGCTTTACCATTTTGGAGGGTAAAGATTCAGATGCTTGACGGAATTCTTTGCGGGTAACTTTTCCTTGGTATCATATAGAGCTGTAATTTAATTAGGCTCTATTTCCGTGTAGGTAAAGCAGGAACTCCACCAATATAATAATTACAGAGGCAGAGTTGCCAGCAGGTGCTTCTCTTCTGCTCTCATTAAGAAGTTTGTATGAACTTCTCAGCACAAAGAGTTTGAGATCCTGTGAATTTATGGCCTAAGTTATATGGGGTTTACACATATGTACTGATGTTACCTAAAATATCCCTTCTTATAACTTTTTCTTTATGAACCGGTTTGGTGGATGGAATATTTATATGCTTTTGCTATGAACATAAGCATTATAAAGGAACTATGCTTTGTGCTGCTAACTTAAATGGGTTTGGAAAGCAAAGTGGAAAAACTATAACTTTATGATAAACGTTACCACCTCTCTTTAATGCATTAATATATTTTATAGTTAAAATAGAATGGAACATTGAGGTGCTTGTGTAGAATATATAAAAGCACAGAGGCAGTGAAGGAGACCAAAAATTACATTTGAGCTTATTAATTTATGAAAAAAACAGAATATTCTCAGACAGCTGCATCATCAACTCAGGTGAAAAATATTCTAACATGTCAGCAAACTCCACCCCATAATCCTGCCAGGATGAAATTAAACAAAACAATCTCCACAAATTATTAAATTCTAAGTCTGTAGGGGAATGCCCTATATTATACCTTAAATTACTAAACTATAGGCACAACTATGTAGCCACATGTCTCTTTACTTCTGTGCTGTATAATTGTATACAGATGTACCCAGTGTTACGCAATAGACTTACTCCTTAAAAAGTGGAGTGCAAATTCAATATTAAAAATCCTTTAAAGGCACTAAGGGAGCTTGCTATTTAAAAGGTTCTTTTATAATAAGATTAATCACCCCCTAATTCCTCTGTTTGGCAAGGTAAAGTTTTAATATAGAATTTTTGTGGTTTTTTTTAAAAAATAATGTTTCAGAAGTATAGAGGAGAGAGAAAAAATTATTACTACATGTACACAGGCTGGGATGTCACCCTTGCACTGAATTCTGTTCCATGTTATCAATGCAAATATGTCAGTCACCTATTTTATTTTATTTTATTTTATTTTGTTTTTGTCTACTGGATATCTTTATTAGCATACAAGCATACTAAGTTTTCCCATCTACCCCCTCCCCCTTTTCCCTCCTGGAAAGCAAAATGCCTTGAAAGGGTTATCTACTTGATGTCTCTGATTTTCTTAGAGCTAACAAGTTCTATGCTTTGTAGGTTTCTTAAAAGGCTTCTAAGATCATTGTCATTAGTCTTCTATAAAAAGAATAGGAGCAAAATGATCAAAAATATTTCCCATGGTAAGGAAAGCAGGCATACACATGCATTCAAACATTCTTCCCCTCCCACCAAAAATAATTTATTCGTGACTGTATTTATTTGCTAGGGCTGCCATAACAAAGTACCATAAACTGTATGGTTTAAAAAAGGAAATTTACTCAACTAGCTCTGGAGGCCAGAAGTCCACAGTCATGGTGTTGGCAGAACCATGTTTCTCTCAGGGTGTTAGGGAAGGGTCTGTACCATACCTTTCTTCTCAGATGTTCTTGTTTTGTGATGGCCATCTTCTCCCTGTTGTCCCTTTCATTTGTCTGTATCCACATTTCTCCTTTTTATAAGGACACCAATCATACTGAATTCAGGCTCACCCTAATGAGCTCATTTTAATTTGATTACCTCTGTAAAGAAACTATTTGCAAGTAAAAATCGCCTTTTGAGGTACTAGAGGATAGGACTTCAACATATCCTTTTCTTGAGAGAGTGGGGGGTGGGGAATAGAACAGAATTCAATTAAATGACAACTATAGTCAAAAATCTAGTTTTCTCCTGACCCATCTGTAGGGATCTTAAATGCATTGGAGAAGTTTGTGCTATTCTTCACAACAGAGTCTGCAAAATATGTGAACTCTAACTGGGTAAAATGTTTATTCATAAGCTCCTTTGAGATTGACCCTATTATCTCTGAAGAAATGCAAGGATTCTGTAGAATATATTGATCCATCTGTCCATCCATCCATCCATCCATCCATCCATCCATCCATCCCCACTCCTCCCTCCCTTTCTACCTCCCTCAGAATCCATTGTTATTTTCACAAAAATTACTGGGTACTTATTATGTATTTAGTATTTTGCAAGGCATTTGGATGTGGAGACATACAATGGTTAACTTCAGTAGTTTTTGCTTTTAGGGAAGTATAATGTAGATGATAAGACAAAGCATAAGATGTAAATACTAAGTGATCTGAACTTACAGAGATGCCATATGCTATTTAGTAGGTTAAGTCATTAATTGCTGAGTACTCTGAGTGGGATATCACTAAATCAAGATAATAGCAAAATTTTTCACAAAGTTATGGTCAGGATTGGCTCAATATCATAGCTTTCTTTTTTTTAAATTTAAATTAAATTAGCCAACATATAGTACATCATTAATGATAGCTTTCTTAAGTTCTTGAATTCTGCTTATAATATTTTTTTAATTGACACCCTAGCTTTGAAACCATTACTATAGCTTCATCAGGCTTCATAAGATTCTGAAATGTCACATTTCCTTTGTCCCCTTGTGAGTGACATTGGGGCAATCACAGTGACACGTGTAGGCTCAATTCTCCTGTGAGCAGCCCCAAGTCACTCAAGGTCTATCTAGATTGGCTCTGATTGCCCAGGACATTTTCATCAACTGGCTTTTTGCTTCCTCCTTACAGAAACTTGCAGGAAATACAGAAAACCTAGAAAGTGGATCAACCTCCTCTGTATAGTTTCTGGGAGCTCAGTGGTACATGCACATATGAAAAGATCTACTAGTTCACCCACCTTAGAGAGCTACCCACTCTCATTTTAGTTACTGTATTTCCCATGTAAATTACCAAAGTCAGTTTCTGTTACTTCTAATAAAAACTCTGATTAGTACACTTTCTACCTCCACATCTCAGGCTTGAGAAAGTTTCAAGCCCCTCATAAACGCTAAGGGACTAGCATGATATAATTTGTTTCCTCCTCCACATCCTTGGCAGGACTGTGTAAATAATTGTTCCATGCCCTGAAAACTGCTGACTTTTTTCTATTGATGACTGCCAGGATCTCTGATACTCTGCATTCCCATCCTGGTCAACCATTCATCCTTTCTGTTTAAGGTATGTGTACAGTATCCTTAAAATAATATCCTGGACTGTCTTCCTAGGTGCAGCCCCTCCCAGTTCTGTCTGGCCCAACATCTCTTATTTTCTCTGTCTTTTGTCATCAATTATTTTGTGCCTGTTAATGTTATCTTTCACATCTCCTCTTTCACTCTTGTGACCCTGGCTGGCAAATTTCATCTTCTAATTACATTAGCCTTACCTATATCTTCATCCTCTCAACCTTAACCCAACACTAGACCTCAGAATCATCCAGAAGAGGTCTAGCCTTCATCTACTCAATCTGAATTTTTGGCAATGGGACCCAGTGGAGGGGCCATATATTTTTATTAGCTCCTCAAATAATTTTTTTCATAGCCAGTTAGAATATATCACCTCAAATCCTGGGTTCTTTCTCAATAGTCTCTCCTTCTGTTTCCATTCAGAGTTCTAAATACTCAGCCTTGATTGCCAATATCCAAGATCATTCTAGAGCCAAGAGATTTGTACCTTTATTCCCTCCAAAGAAGAAATGGATTCTATTCTGTTTTATGACACCACTGATGAGTTCAAATTCTCATGGAATGGTGCCAAATAGAATAACCAGTGTTGATGGGCTTTTATAGGCTCAGAAATGACCTCTGTCTCCTTATTAGAAACCTATCCTCAGTTTTAGATACACAAACCAAATTGTTTTTTATGTATCAGATTCTTAATACCCTTTCATATCACAATCCTTCGTGGCAATAGTGACATGTGATATATCCATTTTACAATTATTTAAAATATATTTATCTTTTCCATTATACGTTTGATGAAAACCAGGTGTTTTTGTTTGTTTGTTTTTTGTCTAGTGCACAGAACAGTGCTTGGCACATAGTAGATATTCAGTAAATATATGACTAATGAGTAAATAAATACATATCTCCACCTAGATTTTTCCTAGACACTTCAATATAACTTTTCTAAAAATAAGTTTATTATCTTTTCCCTAAACTTATTATCTGTATGGGTTGTCTTTTTGTTTAAGTAAACTTTCTATTTAAGAATACTTTTAGACTTACAAAGCCATTGATCTGTTTACCATCACTATAGTTTTCCCTCTTCCAGAATGTCATATGAAGGAAACTGTACAGAATATAGTGTTTCAGACTGCCTTCTTTCAGTTAGAGATAGGCATCCATGTTTTTACATGGCTTGTTCATTCCTTTTTGTGATTAAATACTGCATTGTTGGGGATGTACCAGTTTGTTTACTCTTCACCTGTTGGAGGATGGCTTGGTCGCTTCCAGATTGTTGTGATTATGAATAAATTGTTATAAACATTCATGTGTATGTTTTGTATAAACCAAAGCCTTCAAATCAGTTGGAATAATTATCTAGAGTACAGTTGCTTCAGGACTGGTTAGCTCTTGAGGAAATTGCCAAACTATTGTCCAAAGTGACTGTACCATTTCACGTTCCTGCCAGCAAGGAATGAGAGTTCCTGTTGCTCTTCAATCTCATCAGCAGTTGGTATTGTCGTTTTTCAGAATTTTAGTCATTCTAATATATATGTAATGGCGTCTCTGTGGTTGTAATCTTCATTTCCCTAATAGTAAACAATTTTGAATGTTGATTTGTCTTTTTGAATGTTTGACATGTATGTCATACACACTCCATCCTTTACTACCTGCTGTCCCCCACTGTCTCACACACAAACTGTCTTTAAGGGAAGAGGCTTACAATATCTTAGCTCTGTATTTCCAGTTTTAAACAGTGCCTGACACAAAGCAGACATTCACTGAATATATTGGCTAATTGACCGTCTTGAAATCAAAGGTGCAGATTGACAGATGTATTCTTCAGAATGGAAGTAGTGCCAAGGATGCCTGGGTGGCTCAGTTGGTTAAGCATCAGGCTCTCGACTTTAGCTCAAGTCATGATCACAGGGTCTGAGATCAAGCCTCTCATTGGGCTCTGCACTCAATGTGGAGTCTGCTTGACATTCACTTTCTCTCCCTCTGCACATTCACCTGCTTGCATATGCTATCTCTTGCAGGTGCACTCTGTCTCTCAAATAAATAAATAAATAAATATTTTTTTAAATGGAAGTAGTGCCATGTTTTGCCTGTTCAAGACTTCGTTAAAACATTGGTAGTAGTATCCTGGTATCCTTGCAGATACCAACTATAAAAAGCCAGAAGATAAATATAAACCTCCTTCCTTCATTTGTTTTCTACCATTTGCCATATACTGTAGACACCATGCTCCCCACTTCAATCTCTCATGCTAGGGGTTAAAACTGAGCTGCAGATTGTTTGCTTGCTTATTTGGTCTAGCATGGGACTATCTATATTTTCGAAAATGACATGAGAATAAAACTCATCTCTTTCTTCATTAACAGACTCCACATTGGGTCTCAGTGGAATACTCTTTATTGCTGTCTCCAACATTAATGATAATCTCTGTGAAGATTGTATTCTTTTCTAGAATGTAAGTCCATAAGAGCCAGAGAATGAGTTTTCAGGAAGAAACAAAAGGGCAGGAAAAATTTTTTTATCCAAAAAGCATACATTTAAGAAACCATGCAAGACATCCATGCACATGCTCACAAATCTGATGATTTGCTCTGTGGAAAGGTACATGTGGACTCCTATGCCTCCACGCAATTTGTTGACTACAGCATTGCACAGGAGGAAACGCACAGAGAAATATACACACATAGACCCTCAAAGCTCTTCTCTTTTAAAATCCCAAAGAGGCCACAGATCTGAGTTGGCAAATGTTAAACAACCTTGGAGGAGGAAGAAGGTATAGAGCATGTGAGTGCATGTTAACTGCCAAGCATATAAAGCTGTGAGACCCAGGGGTTTTAGAATCCCTGTCTTAGAGGACACACTGTGAGACAACCTCAGTGCCCTGATGGAGTGAAGCTTTGGCACTTGGTTCATGTCCGCAATTAGCACCGTTACAGTTTTACTATGTCTTAAGGTTTTATCCCTTTAAGAGAAAAATTACCATGAGATATTTGTCCTTTTTTGGAAGGAGGTGCTTCTGTGAGGAGAAATTGAAGGACTTAAAAGTACCCGTGAGTCCATCAGATGACTGAGGTTTCAGGGGGAGGCACAAGGAAAGGAGAAAAGTGGGAGAAGGGAAAAGAAGGATTCCATTTATAGATGTAGCTTTGCTTCACCGAGCCAGCCATCATTGTCACATCGCTATATTCGAAGTGGTTCCTTGTGAATATCTTTAGTATTTCTTTTATTTGTTGGTAAGCAGGATAAGGCAAAGTCCAATAATTCATTCATTTTGTTTAAACTCATACTGGATCCAGAAACCTCTCCATCTGCTACTTGCCTTAACTCTTACAAATCACCTTGAGGTGTCATGAGTTGTGGTCTCATGAAAGTAGTCCTGTGCGAATGGAATGGATTCTGGCACGTTCTTTCTATTCACTGCCTTTGCAGTCCTCATCATTTTAATCTGTCAGCTCCCTGGGCTGTTTTCCTGTCACACCGCACTGTAAGCTCTCCCTTGAACGTATCCTCCTACACTCAACACTTCCCCCCTTCTTGCCTTTGTTTACCTGTTCTACCTGGAATGCTCTCCCTCCCTGTTTTTGAATGTCCTCCTTTACCTTTTGGCTGTTGCTGGACAAAGGCTCTTTTACCTCTAGGCAAGCTTAACATTCAGTGGTAGTGAAATCAGACATGGGTCTTTGCCAAAGCATGTTCATCTTTTATGGTACTTAATCGTTTCTATATTATTTTATACTTACTTGTCTTCCTTGTTTCTCCCTGCCGCCATTAGATTGTGTTTTGTGAATGACTCATCCTTGTATCTGCCCGAGCTCCTATCCTCTATCCTGTGCTCCCTTAATATCTGCTGGATGAATGTAGGAACAAAGGAACGTACATACAAATGAATGTATGAGTATTTATCCTGTACCTTCTCTGGATCCACTTCCCCCTCTCTACACTTTATAGGTGACCACAAAAGAAGAGAAAATTCTCATTCTACTCATTACCTAGTTTGTCCAGGGTGGCTCCTACATCACAGAGTAAAACCATCCAGGCACTTTTGAAGCCAGGCTTCTATATTTATTTTTACTTTTGCAACATCATCATGCTCCTTCTCTGTCCCACAAATCGCTCCAGAAAACACAAAGACTGTCCTTGAGGCCTTAATGAAGGAGGCATGTTAGGGAAGCCCATGTGTCAAGGACTTGCAGCTGGCCTCTAGGAACTGTGGACAGCCTGTAAAACTTGAGGGTGGCCGCTAGCCAACAGTCAGGAAAAAATCGGAGCCCTCAGGCATACAAATGCAAGGAAATAAATTCTACTCATGTTGTGAATGAGCCTAGAAGTAGATTCTCCTTCATCTGAGACTCCAGGTGAAAGTGTATCCCGACCCACACCTTGATGACAGGCTTGCGAGACCCTGAGCAGAAGATCCAGCTAAGCCATATCTGGAATCTTGATTCAGAGAATAGATATGTGTTGTGTTAAGCTTCTAAGTTTGCGGGGGGAATTTGTCATACAGCAATAGAAAATGAATAAAGTATTTTTGGTCAACCACGTGATATAGTAACTGTTTGGTTCAGACTTATGTTTTATGGCTGACAAGATCCTAAATGATACCTTTCCCCAGGATTATCAAGTATCCCACAGCAAGAAGAGGATGGATTGAACCTTCTTGTGTGTTCCTACTTAAAGAAAAAGTTCCCCAGAGTTACTTCTCCCTAGCTAGCAGTAGCTAATAATCTCCCATCTCATTGGCCAGAATTGTGTCTCCTATCCATTCCCAAATTGACCACTGATAAAGGGAATACTGACATCATGATGATCAGCTTGGACTAATCCAAATTTACGTCTATTGCATGGCCACCTAGGAGTTGAACAAAAGTGAGATTTTGGTAGCAAGATAAAAGGGATAGATAATGATGCTGGGTGGATAATAACAGTGTCAGCCTCAGTAAGAACAATGGGATGTCAGTTTTCCCATTTTTAAGAATAGGGATCTAGGGACACCTGGGTGGCTCAGCAGTTGGGCACTTGCCTTTGGCTCAGGGCATGATCTCGGATTCCCAGGATCGAGTCCCACATGGGGCTCCTTGGATGGAGCCTGCTTCTCCCTCTATCTGTGTCTCTGCCTCTGTGTGTGTGTGTCTCTCATGAATAAGTAAAATAAAATCTTAAAAAAAAAAAAAGAGTAGGGATCTAAACTGGTTCAGGTCTATAGGAATATTTGAACATTGATAACTGCTTCCTGGAGTGTTGTGTTGAGAGGAATTTTGTGGCCATGCCTGGGGTCAGCAAAAAGGACAGTAAGGATAGGTTACCAATGTCTGTTGTGGATGGAGAGTGGAGAAATTGTGCACAATTGTGATTCCAATATTTAAAGTCAATTATGAAAAAAATAAAGGCAATTATGATGAAAGAATAAAATTTATTATTTCAGTGTCAGATTATAAAATCATACTTTATTCATACCTGGGCTTTGCCACTCAAATGGTCACCAACATTTTAATTCTCTGTGTTTTAGTTTTCTCAACTCTCAAATAAGGGGTAAAAGTAGTAAGTGAATTAAATGAAATAATGCATGTAAAAATTCTCAGTCCAGAGGTAAAATGTATGTGTGCTATCAGCAGAGTACTTAATAAATGTTATCCGCTATTCTTAGAAACATGATGACCACCATGGTGATGATTTTAAATCATCTTTCTTTTAAAGAAAGATTTCTTGAACCAAGGTAAGATTTAGGGAAAATTTGTAAAAAACATTTCACTCAGGGTAGTTTTACTGTTGATAAATTATTCATAGGCTTGGTTTGCCTAGGACAGTCCTGGTTTTGCCTGATGTTTTGGTGTAATTATAATATCCCCTCTTCCACTTTAAAAAGCATCCTGGTTTGGATAATGAACTATATAGTAACACCGGCTATTGTTCTTCTTAAGATTTTTGAATCAGAAGAACTTTCCTAGGAATAGTTTCCTTTTTAAAAGACATTTCTGGTTCTGGACTACTTCTATGTGAATTCCACGGTCTAGTAATCAGGTGAGGACGCTATGTAGAATTTTGTGCTTTGTTTTAATTTCTTAGGTGGAATATTATGGCCATGTACTAAACTTCATTGTTGCCTGCTATAATCTTCACTAACACTTGCAATCTCACACTTAGACATTCATTCTTTGGCTTTTTTTTTTCAAAATTAAAATGCAGATACAGTTTCTCCAGAAGAAGCAATGCATTGGAATTAAAACTGAGTAGGAGGGATCCCTGGGTGGCGCAGTGGTTTAGCGCCTGCCTTTGGCCCAGGGCGCGATCCTGGAGACCCGGGATCAAATCCCACGTCGGGCTCCCGGTGCATGGAGCCTGCTTCTCCCTCTGCCTGTGTCTCTGTCTCTCTCTCTCTCACTGTGTGCCTATCATAAATAAATAAAAATTAAAAAAAAAAAAAAAATAAAACTGAGTAGGATGGGAACTTTGTGTCAGTTAGATCTACTGGATCAAGAGTGGTTTTTCATTCTGTGATAGTTATCATCCTTTCTCAATTATGAAACAGTATATATGGGGCCCAAGCCATTAATGGGAGTGAAGTATTTCATGAAATTCAAGAAAACCCTATATCATTGATGCAAATGATATGATTTCAAAAGAAAGTATATAAAAGTGAATGTAAAGTATTATTGCAGCTGTAAATATAAGGAAAGTGATTTGTCATCTTTCCACAAATAAATTAGGCTGAAACTGGCCATACATTAACCTAGATAGTATCTTACATTTCCTGAGAACTGACATCAACTAAGTTTTCTTTGATCACTGCATATAAGAAAGGAAATAGAAAAACGACATTTGGATAAGACAAAGCCTATATGGAAATTGGTTATTTTACAATAGTATACAGCATAACTGCCAAAGCACTGAAGCAGATAACTAGTAGTTCTGCCTTCACCTGTAGGTAACCGCTTTACACATTATATATGAACATAAGTCTCTGTCCTCCTCTCATTAATTACACTTTATCATAATTATATCATGATGCCTATAAACTTGGGACATTATTGGATTCCAAAAATGATTTAACAGCACATTTCATACTGTTAATAAGCACACACTCTTAATCATCTCAATAAGAGAGATGTTAAATTCTATCCTTGCTCTGAATTTCCTACTGTCTCTCAAAGAAAAATACCATCTCTTTGTCTCCAACTCTCCATATGCTTCAACATTATTCATGGGATAGAAGGTGGACACTGGGGGAAACCATGAGGTATGTAATTTGCTATCAACATTCCTTAACCCGTAATAGACTTTACTTTCTCAACCCTAATTTTATGATGTAAAAACATACCTTCTTCTGCTATTAAAGTATTAAATTTAACATTTTCCTTAAAAAGATACCTCAAACATAGAGTAATCCAGTGTTTTGAAAAATATTAGGCCTTCCTTTTTGTGTAAATGCCACAGGCAGCTTGGGATCTTTTGCCTGCTACGAACGACTTCTATGTATTTCCTGAGTAAACATCTAGAGTTTGATATTGTCATCAGCATATAGCTCATCACCTTAAAGGCATGATTAAACTAGGGAATCACAAAAGCCAATGGTACAAAATACAGACATATAAGCACAACAAAGGGAAATTTTCTGTCAAAGCAGTGCCAAATTAATTTGCCCCTCCATACTTAATTATGCATGATAGGTTTTATGGTTGCTTCTATAATCTTACTTTTATTAAGACTGCTATCAAACTCAGAATCCAAAGATTTTATTAGCACAGGTGCATAGCAAATAAAAAACAAAACATATTTATGCATAGAAATCGAAAGTCATAGCTAATGAGTTAATTTTTATTTTTGCCATTAAAGTTAGTCTACATATGTAGGAAATTCTTATGGTGAATATCTTAATTTCTTTACAATGGAAATATTATTAATTTTGGTATGTGTGTTCCTACTCCTTCTCTGCCCCACAGTAACTCTTTAAGGAAAAATGCCCAAAAGCCCCATTTGGCATAATTCCCTGAGAACCACCTGTGTGAAAAAAAATAAGGACCACACATGGTACATGCACTTGAAATGACAATAATTATAACATTAAAATAACTCTGATCAAAGCCAAACAGAGCAGATATTAAGGACAGAGAATAGTACTTAATTTTTCCTTTTGTGTTCAGAAACCCAGTAGCTGGCTGGGGAGAGAATCAGGCATGTGAAGTGCTATGAGGTGTCTTGGAAGAATTTATCCCCACCAACATGATCCCCCTCCACAATGCCCCTAAGTTACCCCAAATAAGTCATTGCAAGGGCTTTTTTTTTTCTTTGCCCTTTGTGCAAAAGCAGCTTTAAGACAAGATCTCAGAGATCAAACTGTGAAACACTTAAGGATAACATAAATCAGAAAAGCCCAGATAATGTACAAGAGGGATAAAGGTGGAACCAATGGAAACATATAGCCATGGTCTTCAATGAGAAGGCAAATATACAGAGGTTCTAATGCATGTGCATTTCTTGTAATTACAATTAGAATCTAAGCTTTGGGAGAATTGTATAACATGATCTAAAGAAGGAATAAATGTGTAACAGTAGTCGAGAATAGTGTGAAAAGCAGGAAAGTGAGGGGAGACGTGCTTTAGGAACATCACAATGCATTCAGTAATCACAGCAATTAGATAAATGTGGTAACAGCATAACTCTAGATGCATAGATCAATAGAAAGGAATAAAAATACAGGAAGAAATACTACGCTTATATGAACATTTAATTATTTTTTTTAAAAAACCCTATAATCAATTGAGAGAGAAAAGATATGTTACTTAATAAATTGGGTTGGCACAAATGGCTTCCAAACCGGATATCCAAAATTAATATTCACATGAATTAATTACTTTAAGATGTTTAAATTTAAATAATAAATATCTTAGAAGAAAATTATACGAGACCACATATCCAGTCTAGAGGAAGGGGAAAATTTTTTAACCAAGACCAGATTGATTTTAAATAAAACAATGGCAAGCTACATTGTGGCATATCCATAACCATGCGATTTTATGTAGCCATTAAAAAGAATGAACTAGAGTTTTACCAGTTGGCTTGGAGGAATTTTCATGATTATATGGCAAATAATAAAGGAAGATGTGGATAGTAATATGCCATATAGGCAAAACACACAGACATGCGCACACACACACATATATTATATATATATTGATAAGTGATCATAAGGGCTTGGTGAAAAATATTAAAAAGGAACAAGTTGCAATTATAACAAAGGTACAGATACTTGGTGAGGCCCATAGTTGCAGAGATGAGAGTAACATGGATGGAGAAAGGGAGTAGAAGGAGCAGAGGAATCGGCAAGCATCAAAAGTAGAAGAGCTAGCTCAGGAAAAGAAAAAAAAAGCAGCCAGCATGTGTGATATGATGCCATATAAGAATATATCGAATATATATATATATATATATATATATATATATATATTCCAGTGATAATTCCTTCTGCCTATATTAACTTTTAGGAGCCCCCACTGCTCACCACAGAGTTTGTATTTATCCTACTCTAGGAAGCCTACCATCAAACTTCCAAAGGCTATTTAATGCACTAAGAGTTATACTTGCAGTGAAAAGACTGCCCAAGGTTATGCCAACCCAACTTTCAATGCGCTAGTTAGAATGTACACATTTTTTTCAACTAGCACATAATGGAGTTCTGTCTTGTACATAGCACAACTTTGTTCCAAATGCTCTGGAAATTACTAAGAAATGTTGTTTGGGGCAACGGTTCCAATTCCTCCCTTTTATCTCCACTCATGCCTTTCTCTCTTTCAGTTCTACTTCCCCACTTTGGCTAGTGATTACAGTCTCACTTGGAAATGAAGAAAACATAATCCATTGTAAGCAACATTAGAGTCAAAGGATAAAATCAGATTCCTCAAAAAATTAAAATAAAACTATCATATGATCCAGCAATTCCACTTCTGGTAATAGATCTGAAGGAAATGAAAACACAATGTCAAAGAGATATTTGCACCCCCATCTTAGCTCCATCATTATTTACAATAGCCAAGACATGGAAGCAACCTAAGTGTCCATCAAAAGATGAACAGATAAAGATGTGGTCTGTATATGCAATGATATATTATTCATCCATAGAAAAAAGGGAACCCGAGTACTTGGGACAACATGGATGGAACTTGAGGATGTTATGTGAAGTGAAATAAGTCAAAGAGAGAAAGATAAATATTATATGATCCCACTTATATGTGGAATATGAAAACAAAAACAAAAAACTCAGAGAAAAAATAGATTAGATCTGTGGTTCTTAGAGGTGGGACATGGGGATGGGGAAATTGGGTGAAGCTGGTCAAATCCAGCTGGGATTAAATCCAGCAAAACTTCCATTCATAAGATACATAGTACTGGGGATGTAATGTACAGCATGATGACTATAGTCAACACTGAAATTGGTATATTTGAAAGTTGCTTAGAGAGTAGATCCTAAGAGTTCACATTAAAAGGAAAAACAATCTTTTTCTTCCTTTTTTTCCCCATATCTGTATGAAATGATGGATGTTAACTAAACTCACTGTGATAATCATTTCACAATACATATAAGTCAAATCATGATGCTGTATACCTTAAACTTACACAGTGTTTTATGTCAATTATAGTGTTGGACAAACAGTGCAAATCTCTGTCTTCTCCATGGGCCACCTCATAATACCTCCTAACCTGTCTTCTAGTTTCCAGTGTTCTCAGTAACCCTAGACCCTGACCTTTTATACACATCTGAGTGATTCTTCAAAAATGTATATGACATCATTTCTTTTTTCTGCTTTTGATCCTCTGTTGGTTACCTTTACTTCTAGAGGAAAATCTAGCAGTTGTACTTGCTTTTCTCTCTGCCTCTTTTTCTGACTTTATTTCCTAATCTTCTCCCCAGGCCTCACTGGGCTTCAGCCATACTAACTTCCTTTATGTTTCTTGAGCACACTATTCATGTAAACATCTCAGGACTCTGCTCTTCTTTGAATACTCTGCCCATTTATTCACATGGCTTAACTGTATTTAGGTCTTGGCTCAAGTGTACTTCATTATAGAACCTTTTCTGATCACTGTATTAAAATCATTCTGTCCATAAATCTTTGTGCTTTTATCCAGTTTTCTTTTTCTCTTGAAATTTATAAACATTTCTGTATTTATCATCTTCCTCTTTTATGCAAGTGTAGATTCCAGGAAGGTAGGGATTTTGTCTTACTTATTGATGTATCTTCAACATCTAGAACACTGTCTGGAATAGAGTGAATGCTCAGTAAATACTTATTGAATGAATAATGGCAAAAGCCACCACCATGTACCTAGGTGTGGAATGAGCAATGCTAGACCTTAGGCAGTCACTGAACACTTGGAATCTCCAAAGAAGTCTTCAAGGAAGAAGTTATACTTAAAGTTGGTTGGGAAGAATGAGTGGATCACCTTTTACCTATCGATTTGCCTCCAACAACAAATCAATACCCTGAAATCCTAGAACATTACCAGAATGATAGATCTCTTGGTAGGTTATGAACAACCCTTTTAAAGAGTTTTACACCTTAGCATGATAGATCTTTTGGTAGGTTAACAACAACCCTTTTAAAGAGTTTTACACCTTAGCATCTATTTTGACCAGTTTGGGCCCAAATGCAAAAGTAAACAGCAAAACTATATGAATACTAAGAAATGCATGATGCCTTCAGTACATAATTTCTTTACTGACTGGAGTCATTGATAGTTAAACTTACATGTGAGGGTGCTGGCAGCATAGTAGGCCTTATTTGAAATATTTTAGGGGACAGGTCCTGGCAAAACAAAGCCTGTAGTAAGGGCAAGTATAGTTTCTTTGAATAACAAGATTAGAGGAAACTTGGATTACTTTTTAAAGTAGTTCTAATACTAACCAACCTGGAGAGGGCCCATGATGCCCCTTGGCTTCTTTATGGGAGGGCTGGAAAGCTGCCCTGGCATCCACGGACAATGTCTTCAGGGATGTGTCAGGGTGGGTCCCTTGGAAGTCATGCTACAGTGGAGTGTGTTTGTATTCTATCCTTTACATTCACTATAATTGTAGAAATCAGGTTTTCAATTCTGCCACAGTCATAACAGGGATATGTGCTTTCATTGTGTTGAAATACCCCTACTGAGAACACATATTTTTGGAGAAATATTCATTGAATTTGGGAGATAGAGTGATATAATGGAAAGTACACAGGTGACAGAGTCAGACTGTCCCATTCTTTTGTCTCAACATAAATATAATAACTATGTGGTCTTGGGAAAGTTACTTAACTTTTGGCAGCCTATTTTTTTTTTTATTAAAACAGGAATGATTATAAGGATAGAATACCTAGCATAGTGCTTGGGCCATGGCAGGAATTCTTTAAATGCAGTAGGAAAGTAATAATAGCTATTATTTATTAAACATTTTTTATGAACCAGAAGCCAAAAAGTATTTACATTCATTTTCTCAATTGATCCTCAAAAAATTACTATGAAATGAGTTTACTTATTAACTTAACTTAGCAGACTTAATGAGTCTGGAAACTGAGATTCCAAAAAATTTAAATAACTTTTCCAAGCTCACAAGCAAGAAAGTGGTAAAGACTGGGATTAAATCCAGCAAGTATGACTGAGCTCAAATTGAAGCTTGCAGTCACTCCCACTTCCTGTTCAAATAATAGGAAATTTATATTAATAATAATACTTAGAGATGCCTGGATGGCTCAGTGGTTGAGCATCTGCCTTTGGCTCAGGTCCTGGTCCTGGGTTTGGGGACTGAGTCCCACATCAGGGACCCCAAAGGGAGCCTGCTTCTCCTTCTACCTATGTTTCTGCCTCTCTCTCTGTGTCTCTCATGAATAAATAAATAAATTAATTAAATATTTAAATAATAATAATAATAAAGTGGTATCTTAATCATTAAGCACATTGATTTGATCACATAGAAAAATGGAAGAAAATAATTAACTAAATGGCCAGAGTTTATTGAGTTGCTCCTATGTTCTAGGTACTATATTTTATATATATTTCCTCACTTAATCTTCACACTAAATCTGAGGTGGGTATTATTCTGCGTTTTACAAATGATAAAACTGACACTGAGAGAGGTTAAACCACATGCTAAAAATCATTATACAGCTAAAAACCAGGGTTGGAACCTCATGCTCATGTGAACCAATGGGTCAGAGGAAAGGGAAGAGTTAGGGTTGAGAGACGTGGAGAGGATGACTAGCAGTGTGCCAGGAGAAGTTAAGACCAGAGGTCAAGAGCATTGCATGCCTTGCTATAGAGCTTAATTTTTATCCTAAGTAATAGTTTACAACCAAATTAACATGATCAACTGAGATATATTTTTAAAAGATCTCTGATATCAAGGTAGCAGATCAACTTGGATAGAGCAGTGTAGCACAGAACTATTAGTAAGCTCTCTAGATTTCTAGTAATCCAATTTCCTCCTCCTGGGAACTAAGAAGGACTGTATTTCCTAACTTTCCTTTCAGTTACATTGGGTCCAAGTGACTGAATTCCAGGATAAAAGATGTATACTCTTTCCGAGTCTGACTATGAATCACCCTGGACAATCCTCTGCAAACCTTCCCCAATGACAATGGTAGTCATATACAGAAGATGGAGTCCTGATTTATCATGGAAGAGCCTTCCAGCAGAAACACTGGCCTAATGTTGCTCTATGCAACATTTATTAAAAGAAACCACTGAAATCAAGAGTTTTATTTGTTAGAGTCAACCCTTCACCTTGACTATATTAATATTCTGTGTAGTTCTCACAGGAGGAGAGGTACTTTCTAGGGAGTGCATGGACAATGGAGTTGGGGAATGAGAAAGTATTGCTTCCCTTAGAAACCTAAGGTTGATAAGCACACAGTCTTGACCTTTTTTTTTTTTTCTTTTCTGCAGAGTAGGCAGGATTTGGGGTTTTAGAACTTGTTAAGATGTTTTCTAAGAGCAAAATGCTTTGCCTCTATTGATGTGATAGCCCCCAAGAAGGCCCTCAATTATCCTTGTTCCTTGATACTCATGTTTTTGGAAAGTTTTCTTTACATGGAATCAGGGCTGACCTATGTGACCAAGGAATATTGTGAAAATGATTGTGTATGGCTTTAAGTCATAAGATGTATTGCACTTCTACTTCAATCACTTAGATTATTCACTCTAGAAGAAGCCACATGCCATCCCAGAAAGACATTTTGCAACCCCATGGAGCTCATAGAGAGTGGAACTGAGATCTTTTGCCAATATCCAGCACTGACTTGCTAGCCACTTGGGTAAACCACGTTAAAAGTAGGTCCTCCAGGGGATCCCTGGGTGGCACAGCGGTTTGGCACCTGCCTTTGGCCCAGGGCGCAATCCTGAAGACCCGGAATCGAATCCCACATCGGGCTCCCGGTGCATGGAGCCTGCTTCTCCCTCTGCCTGTGTCTCTGGCTCTCTCTCTCTCTCTCTCTCTCTCATAAATAAATAAATTTAAAAAAAAAAGGTCCTCCAGCCCCAGTCAAGCCCTCAGATGACTGTATCCCCCAGATTCTTGAGATGTCTAGCTGAGTCACAGATATTGTGGAACAGACAGGCCATGTCTCTCTGTCCTTACTGAATTCATAATCTATAGGAACTGTGAGAAGTGTAATTGATTATTATTGTTTAAAATCAGCAAATTGTAAGGCAATTTGTTATATTGCTGCACACTAATTCAGCCACCAAAACAGCCCAGGGTAGTGTCAAAGAAGACCCAAGCCGGATTCCTGTGTATAAAGTGACTATGGAGGCCTGATTCTGGGGTAGTGGGGCCCGTCTGCCTCTGGTGTGGACTCCTGGCTGCTAGAGTAGTTCTTCAGGAGTGCTGAAGCAGGGGGCCACATTTCCTCTAATGATACTGCCAAAGCTAGGAGTTCCTATTCCAGGACCCACTACACTATATAATGCTTTGTTCTCTGCAACTAGAGAAAGAACCTGGGGCATCTTCCTTTGAATGATGAGATTTTTAAGTGGAATGGCAAGACATTTCTTTCAAGGTGTGATGCTGTCATATTATTTTTAATTTGAATTATCTTCAAAGTCAAATGTAATTAGAACGAATGTTAGCTTATGTTTTAGATACATGTTTAGAGACGTTGATTGGCCAATCCATTCTCTTTATTAGACAAACTGCAGTTGGGTGCTCGTGCAGTCTTACAGTGAAAAGTCTACTGGATTGAAAGTCAAATGACATTGTCTCATGCCTTGATCATAGCTAGATAATCTTCAACAAGCTACTAAAGATTTCTCTATCTACAAAGTTCAAGAGATACTGATGATACCTAACTATAAGGAATAAAATTATTGGGAAAGTGAGTATAGATGGTATAGGAGGACTACATGGTAAAATATAAAAGGTTTTATCAATAATTCACTCAAAGGATATGTAGTAAGAGAGTATTATGGATTAGGCACTTTGCTAGGCTTTGGAAATGAGCCATAAACATCAAAGATTATACCTTCATAGATTATACTACATTGCAGGTAAAATATATAATTTTTTATTGCTGTCATGACAAATTACCACAAACTCTGTTGCTTAAAACAATGTAAATAGATTATCTTACGGTTCTGTGTGAGGGGTCCCACATAGGTCTCATTGGCTAAAATCAAGGTGGAAACAAAGCTACCTCCTTTTCTGGAGGCTGTATGGGAGAATCATTGATTTGCCTTTTCCAGCTTCTAAGAAGCTCCCTACATCCCTTGGTTCATGGCCTCCTGTTTCTGTTTCTTTCTTTCTTTCTTTCTTTCTTTCTTTCTTTTTTCTTTCTTTCTTTTTTCTTTCTTTCTTTCTTTTTTCTTTTTTTCTTTCTTTCTTTCTTTCTTTCTTTCTTTCTTTCTTTCTTTCTTCTTTCTTTCTTTCTTTCTTTCTTTCTTCTTTCTTCTTTCTTTTTCTTTTTAAAGATTTTATTTATTTATTCATGAGAGACACACAGAGAAAGGCAGAGACATAGGCAAAGGGAGAAGCAGGCTCCCTGTGGGGACCCCGATGTGGGACTTGATCCCAGGACCCCAGGATCACTCCCTGAGCCAAAGACTGATGCTCAACCACTGAGCTACCCAGGCATCCCACCTCTTATCCATTTTCATAGGTAGCATCATAGCATCTCTCTGACCAGTCTTCCATAGTCACATCTCTGTCTCTGCCTCCTTCTTCCACTTTTCATAATTATACTAAGTCCACCTGAATAATCCAGGATAATCTTCCCATCTCAAGATCTTCAAATTAATTATATTTGTAAATTCATAGGTCCTAAGGATTAAGAGGTAGATGTCTTTGGGCTCTATTATTCTACTTAACTACATAAAGCACACTTTAGTTGAATTAGAAATGCTCTTCAGTTTATATTAATATAGTGAAAACCATGCAGCAGAGCTTATGATTTTATTATTGTTGTTTTGTTTTGCACCTTAGACTAGTACTTGACTTCCAAGGAGGATTATATTTTGATTAAGAAATTATTCCTTCCGAATTCTATCTAAAATTTTGCAGTTGTGTTTTTTTTTTCTTTACATTATTGGGAGATGGAGGTGAAAAAAGAACCTGATAGCCAGAGGAGAAAACTCAAATCCATTTATTATTTCTATGTAAAGCCTGGGTGCATGATATCTTATTCATTGACCTGGATCAGAACCAGTGTTGAAATCTCGTTGCTGAGATGTGATGCTATGACCCTGAGGAATGAATTTAGTTCAGCACAGACGAAACCATCAGTGACAGTCGCTATCTATTTCTGGCATATTAAATCAAGATTTTTAGTGTGTCAGAATCTGTTATAACTTGGATTGAAATATGACAATCTGTCAAAAAATTTCCACAACTGATAACATCCCTTTGAGGTTAATAGGCAAAATTATATGATGGCATAATTTGTGTAATATAATTCATAAATTCCTTGTTACAAAGTCTCAGGGGTGGGATTTTATAAATATGTAGTCAGTTTTACGGCACTACTCTGTAATACTTGATCCCTTATGATTGAAATATATTTACCATATATAGCAAGACACATTTCAAATCAATTCAATGTGATAAAGGTTTACAGGTAATCGGACAATACATGACACACACTGCCAGGTGTTGTGGTGAGTACATTAGAAGAATAAATGATGGCTCCTACTCTCAGAGAGCTTAAAAGCTTGTTGCTATAATGATGTAAACACAGAAAACAACTGAAGAACATTACAAGTCAATATACTCAAGCCTGCTATGGACCAATGAACTACAGAAGTACAGTGGGTTCTGAGTGATGCAGGAAAGGCTAAAGGGATATTAATTCTTGATGTAGGATTTGAAAAATAGGGGAGTGGGACATTCAAATAGAAGGAATTTTATGAAGAGAGAGTCCTCAAGATCAAAATAATAAATTGTTGTACAAAGTACATAAAGATTATCAAGCTGGAGAAAAGGAGAGGGAGCTGTGAGATATAAGACTGGATAGTCTTTAGACATATCTATTAGTACCTATGTTTGTGTGTGTGCTTGTGTTGTCTGCATGACTTATACACAGAGCTCAGTGCTGTGGCACAGCCAAAGAAAGGACACAATGCTAACAAAGACAGTGGTAATTGGTACTTTTATTGAATGTGTGCTAGGTATTTACATGCATTATCTCATTTAATCGTCAAAACAACCATACAAGATAAGCATTACTAATATCTTAGTTTTACAGATTAAAAAAAAAAAAACTGAGGCTCAGAGAAATTAAGTTAGGAGCTCATGGCACACAACTGGCAAGTGATAGAGCAGGGCTTCTAAATCACTTTATTGGTCTTAGGGGAGCCTATTTCCTTAAAATAGTACTAATACTAGCAATACAGCCTGTTCTGCTGCAATGCATTTTTTTGGTTCATAAGCTTCCAGTAAAAGGGAATAATATCAATATACTGTAAGAACCAACATGAGTTTCCTCAGTGTATCTATATTTTTTAACAATTAGGGGCAAGCTTTTGCATACTTTAAGGAGAAAGCATTGGCGATACATGATTTGAGAAAAAAAATTGAAAATCTTGCAGAGGTGACTTCCTTTGAGAGCAACAAGTGTCTGAATTAGTGGGTTCCATGACTTCATTTTTTACTTAAACTATTTGAAACAAAAGATAACATAGTATATACTCTTTTGTACCTTGATCTTCCTTCACTTTGCCATATAACTTGGAAATCACAACATAACAGTTCATAGAGATCTTCTTCAGTTTCTTTCTTTCTTTCTTTCTTTCTTTCTTTCTTTCTTTCTTTCTTTCTTTCTTCTTCTTTTTCTTTCTTTCTTTCTTTCTTTCTTTCTTTCTTTCTTTCTTTCTTTCTTTCTTCTTTCTTTCTTGTACAGCTATGTAGTGCTTCACTGTGTAAATGTATCATAGTTGTTTCAACTCAGTCTCTCATTTTTGGACATTGAGTTTATACCCACATCATACTACTTAAAACAATGATGCAATCAGTAACCTTTTGCATGTGTATTTAAAAAATGTTTTTGGAGATATCTCATTAGTGTGATTTCCTAGTTTTGTTGGATATGCCACTTTCTCCTCCATAAGCTTGTACAAAGTCACTTATCCCTATATAAAAAAGTTCCTGGTTCCTTAACCTGCTAACAAAATATGTTGTCAACTTTTTAAAGTTTTTGATAGGTGAAGTACTTCAGAGAAGCTTAATGCTGCATTTCTCTTAACCAGGAGTGAGATTGCAGGTTATTCTGGTGTATTTAGGACCCAATTTTTATCTTTCTTTAGTGACTTATCCATTCACATCTTTTACCCATTATTTGGGTCTTTATTCCTTCCATTTTTAAGATTACACATGCACACATACATGGGGATACATACATACACACGTGCACACATATATCTGTATACACAGTGCTTGCTTTTTATCTGTGATATATTTTGCAGATTTTTTTACTAGTTCATCATTGGCTTTAGCTTGTGTCTATGGTATTTTGTGCTGTGCAAAGTTGGGGTTTTTATGTTTATGTAGTCAAATTATCACTCTTTTCTTTTATTGGCTCTGGATTTAAAATCAATAAAAACTCCTTTCCTAAAAGTATCCAATTTATAAAGGAATTTCCTCCATACAGGGTTTCAGGGCTACATTTAGATCTTAGACCACTTGGAATGTATTCTTGTGCATGATACAAGCTATCGATCTAATTTACTTCTATTTCCAAATAGTTATTCCTTGGTTACAGCACAATCTTTGTGATTTGAGATGCCACTTTCATTATATTATTCATTTCCATACATACCTGTCTGTTTCTGGACTTCGGCTCTCCTCCACTGTTCTTTTTTTTTTTTTCTTCTTCTTCTTTTTTAAAGACTTTATTTATTTATTTAAGACAGAGAAAGAGAGGACAAGCAGGCAGAGCAGCAGAGGAAGGGGGAATAGTGAGTTCAACACAAGTTTCGATCCCAGGCCCTGAAGGCAGATGCTGAACCAACTGAGCCATTCAGGTGCTCCTCTCCTCCACTGTTCTACTTGACCAATCATTTGCCACTACTACGCTGCTTTAATCATAATGTTTAATTTGTATTTAATGACAAGTAGAACTAGTGCTCCATTTGCTTTTTCTTTCAGTGTTTCTTAGCTATTCTTGCATGTTTATTTTTCCGTATAAATTTTTGTACCAACAAAATATCTGGTTTCATAATAAAGATCATCTGGTTTCATAATTAAGATTTTCTAGTTTCATAACAAAGGTTCATATTTTTACATTAAATTTATGTATATCACATTTATAAGTTAACTCAGGGAGAATTAATATCTTTATGCTGTGGAATCATCCTACATAAGATAAAGAAAGATCTTTACAGTTGTTCGGTTTATGTTATGACTTTTGGGAACATTTTAAAGTTTTCATTATATAGGTTTTACACATCTCTTTTAAAGTATATTCTTAATAATTTAAAATGTGTTTTTCTCTACCAGAGTATCTTCTTTCACTGTATATGCAGGTTAATTTCTCTGTATTACTTTTATATCCTGCTATCTAACTGAATTATTTCACTGTTTGAGTAGTTTTATCATTTGATATTCTAGGCATACTATCATATCATCCTGAAAAGATGACACTTCTCCCACCCTAATTCCTGTGTCTCTAGTTGAATTTTTTGTCTATATGCATTGATGGATGCCTTTTAAACATTAAATAGCAGTGTAGTTGGTGAGCATCCTTGCTTTGTTGACTAATTTTGATGGAAAGTCCTCTATTTCCCCCATTAAGTAAAATGCTGACTTTAGGATTGAGGTCTGTGCATGTATGTATATGTATATACTTTTTCTTTTTCTGTATGGGTTTTTTTTTTAATGAGTGGGGTGGAGGAGGGGCAGAAGGAGAGGAAGAGAGAATCTTAAGCAGGATCCACCCTCAGTACAAAGCCTGATGTGAGGCTTGACCTCACGACCCTGAGATCATGACCTGAGCCAAAATCAAGAGTCAGATGCTTAATTGAGCACCCAGTGTCCTTCCTTTTGTTTTTTTGTTAAGAATGGAGGATAAATTTTGTCAAAAGCTTTTTCAGGATCTGTGAACTACTGTCATTTGTTTTTTCCTTGTGCTAGTATTTTTACTCAGATTTTTATTTTGTTGTTATTGTTTAGGCTCAATTACAAAGTTTTGTAGATTTAAGTGGTCTGCTTCAATCTCATTTTCCCCTATCACTCTCTGTATTTTTAATACATGCTTTTGGGGATCCCTGGGTGGCGCAGCGGTTTAGCGCCTGCCTTTGGCCCAGGGCATGATCCTGGAGACCCAGGATCAAGTCCCACGTCGGGCTCCCGGTGCATGGAGCCTGTTTCTCCCTCTGCCTGTGTCTCTGCCTCTCTCTCTCTCTCTCTCTGTGTGTGTCTGTGACTATCATAAATAAAACAATTTTAAAAAAATTAAACACATGCTTTTGCAGAGTGCTATATTGTTCTACAGAAGCCTATAGTTGGTTCAGGGAAATTTCATAGAGCATAGAGGTATAGTCAATCTTAACTTCCAAATCTTAAATAAATATAAGAACCCTACTTTTGTTTTGTCTTTTGCCAAGGAATTCATTTTTCCAGGTTGATAGCAATCAGAGAGTTTGATTTTATAACTTTCTCAAAAACAGGTTATTTCTATTTATATTCATTAAATTAACCCAGGGCTCAACTTATTAACTAAAGTGGTAATACTTTGTCATGTAACATTCTACACAGTGAGACAGAGAGAGATTGAGATGTAAAGAGAGAGACAGATGGATAAAGATGAGAAGGGCATGGGAGGGAGAGAGAGAAACAGAGGTGCTTAAAATATGATGTAAAATAAAAAGTTCCTGACTACTAATGTTTTAGTGGATTGGAACCAATGTGACACTATCAGTGTGAATTGCTTCTCAGTGTGACATATAAATACTTCCTGGTATTTATTAGCAAGCTTTGTCCATGAACTGGGATACAGCTGTGTCCTGATGTTTCATTCATTTTTATCTAAAATGAAATTAATTCGCTTCATTCTTGGCCCATGAGCAAACATCATCTCTCACTTCCATTGAAGGATTGGAAAGCATAAGTATCCCTGAAAGTGGCAGCCCAGTGTTGTCAACTTTCCTCAGGTCCTGGAAACCAGCCCTGCTTTTTTCCTCTGGATGGGTGATCAGTCTGTCCACCAGAATTTGGGGAGGCCCCCTCCTTCCTGGCATCATGAGAGCTTTTCTCTTTTGTACTTTCACTGGTTGCTTTTCACTTTTGTATAATGCAAAGAATGGAAAATGTATTAAAGGGCTGAGAAAATATAATAATTTATGTGTGTAGCATGTTTTACAGGCTACCAAGTGCTTACAAATATGTTATCTCATTAGGCAGATTGCTGCAACAATCTGTGAGGCAGGCAGGACAGGTAATTTCATTTACATTTCAGAAAATAAGTAGCTGAATTTTAAAGTGGTGAAGGACAGAGGGAGGATTAGAAATATGGTCAAATGATTAAACTTTTTTTCTTTTCACTAATCCTTTCTGTCTCTCTGAGGTTTTCATAAGACATTTAACTTCAGTTTTTAATTGATGAAGTTATAGTGGGAGGGAAAGGAGGTTTAGGTGATTTATAATGTAGTTTCCAGTTCTAAAATAGTGTTTCCCCACTACAACACACACACGCGCACACACACACACACACACATGCACACACACACATACACACACTTCTCACAAATGCACCATCATTCTTATTTATATCATCATCCCCGAGTTCAAACTCTCATAATCTCTTACTGGAAATATGGTAACAATCTCTCAAGTAATCCCCTCACCTCCACTTTGGTCCCCTACAGTCCATCTTCCATGGTTACAGCCAAGATAATTCTAAAGCGTAGACCTGACCAAGTTGTTCTGAATCCTCAAACTCAGGTAACCCTTGTTTGTCTTCAGAGCCAACTAAGCCCTTTAGCCTGGTGAACAAGATTATTTTCTTACTTCTCCTCTCACACTATGTTCTCATTCTGGACATCCCTGATGATTTCCTACACACGACTGCCTATGGTGCAATGCCCTCATGCCTCTGCCGTGCTGCTCACTGTTCCTGGCACATAACTGACAATCAAAAAAATTTTCATGGAGTGAATTCAGCTTTTGTTACCTGGTTCACCTCTATATCAAAGGTAGATAATTCTGGATGCATTTGTCAGAACAAGGAATGAAATATGTAGCTTTGGAATGAGAAAGATGGTCTGTTGGGCCATGCAGAGTTTGAGCTCCTGATGACTCTGACCTCATTACACCCTCAAGAATAACATCTTTTGATTGACATATGGGCACTACAGTGTCCATGAGTATATTAAATGATAGGTTTGACTCAATAATCAATAATATTATTTTGGTTGTAGAAATAATAATGGCAAAAAGTTATATACTGATTACTAAGTGCCAGACATTTTTCTTAGCACTTTACATAGTTTGACTCATGTAATCCTCATAACAAATGCATGATTTAGGGGCTATTATTATACCCCTTTTATGGACAAGGAAAATGAAACACAGAGAAGTTAAGTGCCCTCTCTGAGGTCACACAGCTAGTGGGTGGCAGAGCTGAGATTTAAAATCAGATGGTCCTCCTGAAAATAAATAAATAAATAAATAAATAAAAATAAAAAAAAAAATAAAATAAAATCAGATGGTCAGGCTCCAGAGTCTACACCTTCCCTACTGCATTCTGTGCCTTTCTAGTAAGCCATATAATGACAGGGGCCAGTAATGACAAGTGTATCAAAGGGTTCTGAGGATCAAATAAGAGACTATTTGTGCAAATTCTACAGTGCTTGGCACACTGTAGGTCCTCAGCAAACTGCTGATGAGTTTAAAGAAAGAAAATAAATTCACAGTTTTGCATATCCATGATAGATATAACCATGATGCATATTCTAACCCCAGACTTCATTTTTATAACTAATAACACCATCTAATAATGGGATTTTAAATTCCTTAACTCTAGCTCACTTCATAATGCTTTAATGAAGAGCATGCATTAATGGTTGTGGCTTCACCTCTGTGAGATACAAAGTTGAGGTTCTTAGCAGAATAATTCCAACACCACACACAGATTCATCTCAGGACACATCTATCTAAAGTGAACTAACAGGGATCCCTGGGTGGCCCAGCGGTTTAGCGCCTGCCTTTGGCCCAGGGCGCGATCCTGGAGACCTGGAATCGAATCCCACGTCGGGCTCCCGGTGCATGGAGCCTGCTTCTCCCTCTGCCTGTGTCTCTGCCTCTCTCTCTCTCTCTCTCTCTCTGTGTAACTATCATAAATAAATAAAAATTTAAAAAAAATAAAATAAAGTGAACTAACATATTTTAGCATGGCAGTTCTCAAACTTGTTTCTCTCAGGACTCTTTTAACTTGCAAATCTCTTTTAATGTCTAATCCTGCACTCAACTGGTGGATATCACTTGTTGTGCAGATTCCTGAAAATTGTGCTATATACTTGGGAGAGAAAGAAAAATTTTTTAAAAAGCGTCTTGGTATTATTATAAAAATGTGTGACTTTGCCAATATTCAAAAAGTTTCTTTTGGAACATTTTTTAAGGGTCTCTGGTTCATACTTTGAGAATCATGGTTTAGCTAATAGTAAATGTTTCACAAATTTATATTTAATACAGCAAATTGACAAATTCTACTTTATATATAGTATGATATCATTCTTTGAGCACACATTCCATCTGCTACTCACAAAGTTCTAGAAAATACTATTTGGTCTCCTTTCCCATTTAGATATATGCACTCACCATACACACATCTGTGTGATGATGAGGATCAGTAAGGTTAGATAAGTTGCCCAAGGTCACATACTTAATAATTTTTAAGGACAAGATTTATTCTCAAAATTTTTAGTTTAGACTTAATTTCAAGCCTAGAATTCTTTTGAGAGAAGTTTAAATGCCACCCCATCAGTTTTGAGGTTCTTATCTACCCACACCATTCATATCACAGCTTCAATTAAATGCTAATTGGTTTAGTTTAACACTTTGCTGCATTTATGGATTTGTCAGATCAGTTCAAATAAATAAAAGCTGATTTTGCCCTAAGACACACCCCCAACCTTTATTTTTAATTATTTTCTGTATTTGAAATCCATTGTTCTTTAGCAGGAACAAAACAAGGGTAGATATGCAGTGAAACTAGGAAGAAGTTTAAGGGCAGTAAAAACCCAAATACTAGATGAAGCAAGTGTGCCAAACACAAGTCTAGCCCATCATCACCCAAACCAACAGGAAGAATGAATCTTGGGAGGAAGGTGGCTCCTGTATCAACTTAGCAATTTCATGGATCACCATCACTAGTCCTTCCATCCTACCTGGATGTCACTACAATCAGAGTCAACCCGGTTGGCATGTGGCAAAACAAGAGTTGTTTGCTTATATTGCTTATTAATTTTAGGATCGTATAGAATCTTTTTGGTTTTATCTGAAATCACTCTTGGAAATTCAGAGTAAAAAGAGACAGTTTTTGCTTATCCATTCTGCAACTGACATATGGGATAAAGGGAGGGAAGAAAAATTAGGGAGGTTTCCCTTCCTCACCCTTAGTGCAGGTTTCCTGAAAAGTTTTATCTGACCATGAGCCAGCACTACAGATTCCCATGTGGGAGATACCTTCAACTCATTTAAATTTGTCAGGCTGAAGAATCTTGGTGTCTTTATAGCTGGGGAGGAAAAACAATAGATCTTTATTTGTCTGCTACTCTAAGTATGGTTATATATGGAGAGAAACAGATTTGGGGGAAAGAGCCCTAAAAGCATGACTTTTACTTACTTATTTAGAACAGAGTGCATATACTTTAAGAAAAAATAGTGTATCAACTTTAGAAGGGGTGTGTGTGTGTGTGTGTGTGTGTGTGTAAAAATCATCAACTTTATAGATGAAAAGTAGGACTTGAAGGCTGTTAGGAATGGTTCCTAGGTGCTTTATATTTTCTTGGAATATCAATTTAGGAGAATCATTAGGATTTCATTTCTTAAAATCAAGATGCTTAAAAATAGGAAAATCTTTATTTTATTACTTTGACACATAGTTTGCCTGTGTGAGGCTATGCTCCTCTTTGTTTTGTCCTTGGTAGTTTTTGGTCTAGTTTTAAGCACTCATGCCTTTTTCTGCTACTTTCCATTAGAACCAATTCCACAGACCAATAGACTGTTAAGAAAGTTTGAGGGTTTTTTTACATACTGGTTCTTCCCCTGAAATTATTCTTTTTTTAAATTTAGTATTTCTCCATCCAGTTATATCTCCCTTTAGTTATGCTTTAGTTATGCCTAAATAATTCTTTCTCCACTTTAGTTTTCATACCCTTAGGATATTTTAAGCAATCATCATGTCTCTCATCAGCTATGCTTTTAAGCTGGAAATGGCAGCCTTATTTACCAATGATGCTATTTGAAATCCAGTGTTTGTAAATAGAAGTTTGGAATTGGAGGACTTAAAGCATTGGGGATAAAATTGTTTGTTTATTTGTTTATTTGAAATTTTATTTTCATTTACTTCCTTGTGCTATCAAAGGAAAAAAGGACAGAAAAAATTATTTTCTCTGAAAACTGCAGCAGAAAGTGTTTGGCACACTGCTTTTTTTGTAATTCTATGGACATTTTTCTCAAAGTGGAAGAATATAGTTTCAGAATATTCTTTACAAAAAGTTATCCTATGTTTTTTATAAGAACTAAAAAGTGCAGAACAGGTGGGAACTGATTTACAAAAAGCTCTTTGTGCATATGAGAGGTGTAGGAATTTAAAAAGAAAGAAAAACTATATATATTTTATAAAGTTATTTCAAGTCATATGTAGTTTATTAATTACTTCATTAATACAACAATATTTGAGTTCCTTATATATATTAAGCACTGGAGTATGAAAAAATAAGGAAGTCAGGGATTTTGCCCTTGAGAAGGGCATTGTGTAGTAAGGAATGAAAACAGGTAAACAGATAATAAAAATGCAAATGTAATAAGTGCTAAAATAAATGAGCAAGAATAATTTGGAATTTTAAAAATCCATTATTTTGTAAGTAAAGTGAAAAATTCCAAAAAAAAGAATCATTACCAATCCTCCCCCATCTATTTTCTAAATTTGGAATTTAGAAATACTAGATGTTCTTAAAGGGGAGAGTAATGAAACGGTTTACCAGGTATTGTTTTGTGTTATTAAACTGGAGTTTTTGTACGTAGCAGTCAATGTAGAGATTACATAAGATAGAAAGAAACATCCTAAATAGACTATTTAAAAATTTGGTTCATAATTTAAAGAAAGTTTAAAAATGTTGCTTAAAATGCATCATAACATTATAAAAGATAGAACTAGTCTTGTTCAGCAACATCATATTGCATTAAATAAGAGTTTGGTGTCATGGCAACCAGCTAATCTATATGTAGAGAGAACCCATTGGGAACGTGGGACCATACTAGGATTACGTTCACTATATTCCACTTAGATAATCTTATTTTCAAAGGGTAGATATATTTAAGACAGTCATTCCCACTCCAGTAACTTTTTTCCATGTCCTGACCAAAATCAGGTTGTTTTGCTTTTGGCTTGGGCTGACCATTTGCAGGTAAATTATTAATTGATTGGCTCAATTATCACTAGATGAATAGGGGTCAGTATTAAGTTCATTGAAAGTAATAGGAAAGAAAAAAATTGGCATACTTTCTTTGACATCAAAGCATCTAGATCAACATAATATTTTAATATTTTAAATAATATTTTAAATAACTAGCGTAGTGACTAAATTGAAAAAGTTGCATTTTGTTAGATAGAATAAAACTGTGATTTCAGCCCAGTCCAGACCAAAATAATAGCTAATTTCCAGCTTTCAGTACAGTCATTAAGAAATAATAGTGATATTTTCATAGGTTCAGAACACTGTCTAAGCAGTAGGGCTACTATGGAAAAGTTAAATTTGTATTTAGTCTGCCAAAGTAAGTTGAATTTCTAGTGCAAAATTAATTAGAAATCTGTGTCATTAACAGCTTTTGGGATATGTAAGGGTAAAAAAAATGAACTTGAAGCTTTGGAAGAGGATTTTTACAATTAGATGAGGATTATTTATTATATTTGGACTGACTAATATTATCTATATACTCTTTACCATATATAGTAAGCAAGTGTTCTAGGGGGTAGTTTGGCAAATAGTTTGGAGAGTAGTTTAAATAGGATTTAAGGTCTGAGCTTTTTCATCTTAAAAAATGGAGAATAATAATTCATGCCTTGCAGAATTGTTTTAAGGATATAATGTATAATATATACTATACACAGAGACTAGTCATAATAAACCCTTAAACAGTGGCTGTAGTTATCAAAAGTATCTTTCTCAGGTGCATGTTTGCCTTTTTCTGAGGCCCAGTTTCTTGCCCCAAGTCATAAAATTCAACGTTATTTAAAAAGCACTTTTTACTCATATGAAAGGGCAAAACCTATAAGGGAATGGGTAAGAGGGAGACTCTCCTACTCTTAAAGTTAGAAGTTATCCTAATTCACATCAAAATCCTAGATCTAAGCACTGAGGATGTGCAGAAATGAGGTTGGCAGACATCAGCCAGCTGGGCGCAGTCGTCTGCCTCCCCATGCAAACCATTACGGGGCCTCACACTCCGCTCTCCTGCCATCGCCTGAAGCTCTATGGGGAGGACAAAAGTGTACCGTGGTAGCTAGACCATCACTCAGCTACTGCAATAATTATTCACCTACAGCAGATTCCAGAATTCTCTGCTCCTGGATTCAGGGGATGTGTTTGTCAGACTCTTTGAGCCTGGAGGCAATTAGCAGGAGACCAGAAAAAAGATGATCGCAATCAAATTGTAGAAGTTGAAACCAACAAGAAATGTCAATGTAAACTTGATATCATTTGGAAGAGGGAAGTAGCTGTCACTTTTCTCTGTTTTCCTAACAAATATGAATAAATGTGCAATAAAAAGTATTAGTTTTCGCTTAGCTATTCCATCCTATTACAAACTGGAGCTGCATAGCACAATTGTTGAAGGTTCCTTTCACCTGGTTTCTTGGTTTAAAATTGGAACTATAAAACAAAAGGGCTAATTATCAATGAGTCCTGAAGTTATCTAGAAAAATGATAATAATCACTTTTACTTGGTTTGGATAGTTAAATTTTACTTCAATTTCCTCATTGCAAAAGAAGAGAGACCATAAGACAAAAAAGATTATCACTGAAGAGAAAACATCCTTTGTTACTTTTTAATGAAAATGGTTGATTTTTACTTATGATTCCATGTGAATCTTTCATATAACCCTATCCCACATCACTTTCTGTAGCAAAAAAAAAAAAAAGGAGTTCTAAATGCAGCAGAAAGATGTGCTAATTATTTCATATGGAAGACGGGAGAGAACAAGCGTAACATAGCGCACAACATAACATAGCACAAAACACATGACAGTCTGTGCACATACAGGAACCATTACAATGCTTGCTTCTTTTGAAAAAGTACCAGTCTAGGGAAGAATAAATAGTGTAGGGCAGGTTTTGCTCTTTGTGGCTATGATTAGAGTCCTAATGCTGTGTTGCCTTAAACCGTGCCAATTTCATTTCTACAGTGAAATACGCTTTAGAGGACAGGAAGAAAACTGATTATTTAATCAAAGGAAGGGAGAAAGCCAAAATAATCCACTGTACCTCATGAAGGAGTAGGGGTTGGGGGTAAGAAAACCTCAGAAAGCATTATAATAACGTACTTCTTTATTTTAAGTAACAAATAAAATAGCAAAACATTTTTTCCCATCATAAAAACTGACTTTGATCCCCAGTACAGCCATTGAGTGGAAAATTGAACCACAATATAATTGCTTTCCCTGTGACCGATAAAGTGGTGTAACAAATTTTGTGTTTGAATGATAAAATCAGCAATTGGCCCCTAGCATTTCCCTCTGCCATTCCTCCAAGGACACTCAAGTCCCATCAGGCTCCAGGGCAAGACAAAGGGTGGGGGAGAACTAACTGTAAATCTACTCCAAGTTGTTGTTGGATTTCTCTTGCCAGCTTGCTTCAAGAAATTTTTAAAAATAATAAAAACGTCCATGTTTATCTTCCAAATGCCTAATATAAATCACTTCTGAATGTGGACAAAAAAATCCGCCCTTCATTGAAAACTGATTATGGATATAAAAAAAAAAAATCTAAAGCTATCCTGAGAAAAATTATTTTACTCAAGAGTAAAATCTTGTTAGAATGGGGAAATTATCTCAACAGGCCCAGTGACAAATGCCACAGCGGTCTGATGCAGAAGCAGCAGCCAGCAAGACACTTGCCACAGGAAGGAAACCAGGATACATTTGTGAGCTCATTAGGACAAGGTTTCACTGTAGAAAGAAGTGGCACTTTCAGTGTAAAAGCGTGGCAGAGGCTCACCCATCACTGCCACAGACTTTCCCAGCCTAAACTTGGGATAACAGTACAAAATGGCAGTGACTACTGTGAAGTTCTGTATCCCCCTCTCAATTCATTATTCGGTTGGTAAATACTCCAGAAGAGGGTAAACTTCAAGTCTCCAGAAGAGACACTTAATTACAGTGTCAGTGTATCTGGAAGAGGGGAAGGGGTAAGAGGGAGCAAGATCCCAGCAAAGCAAGAGCCCTGAAGTAAAAGCCTTAAAGCTCAACCTGGATGTTTGCGTGAAAGCTCCTCTTGCACTTAAATATTTGATTTGCAAACCTAGATTTAGTCTTCTGTAGCTACTCACCTAAGTTTAGTTATATACAAGGAGAATGTATTTCTTGAGTAGTGCTTCTGTTTGACCTGGAGGTAGGGAAACACGCAGAGACCTAAGAAAAAAATGTTTTCGGAGAATAGCTTCTTCAAACTTCACAGATCTTCATTCTATTTGCTGCACTCAAATTAGAACGCAGTCCCAAAAAGCAGACAGCAGGTGTCTTGAGCACTTGGCATTTGATTTAATGGGGCAACGTTATAGGTAGTTTCAAAAAATTATTTGAAAATTTTCTGTGCTTTCCAGGTTTCTACAATGAGCACATATAGCACTTCTTTTATATTTTATGTATATTTTGGAGTTCTTAAGGTTTTTAAATTTTTTAATGTTGGAAATATTCAACATGCATGAAAATAGAACTATATCATGATCCTGGGGTACTCATTACTTACATCCATAGTTATCAACTCATGGCTGGTCTTGTTTCAGGAACGTCTTCACCTCTCAGATTCTTTTGGAGCAAAACCAAGAGATATGGCTTCATCTCTCTCTCTGTGTGTGTGTATATATATATATATTTCTAAGGGTAAGGACAAAAATATGACCACAATGCTGTTGTCACACCTAAAGTAAATTAACAATAATCCCTTATTTTTATCATTCATGGCATTGTTGGAACATGTCCTCTGTCTCTTGCATTTCCTGCAAATTTATAATTACATAATATATCTCATTAACTGTTTGCTTATCAGACATTGCAGTTGATTGATATTTCTCTTCAGTCTTTTTAATCTGTAATTTCCTTCTTTATTTTTTATATTCTTAATAAAATTCAATCAATTGTCCTTAGAGTTTCCTGCCATTTGGAATTTGCTGATTTTATCTCCTTGGTGTTGCTGAATGTAGCTTATATTTCCTGTGAGTTGCTAATTAGATGTAGAAGCTTGATTATTCTAGATTTGATTTTTTTTGGCGGGGGGAGCAGAGAGACGTAACACTACTTACTGGATGGATATATTTCCATCAGGGGGTACATAGTTTGCTTGCATCATTTTTGGAAATATTATCAGTTGCCAGTGATCATCAATTTACTAAGTATTGACAAGTATGATATTCTAGATATCATACCTAGTACCCTTCATGGTATCATACCTAGTACCCTATCATACCTAGTACCCTAACATACCTAGTACCCTTCCATGTTGGAGAGGATCACTGATCATCTGAAGTAAAAAAGAGTATTGGTAAGCATAATGGGCAATACTTTTCCTTCTGGGCTCCTACTGGGTTAGCAGTGAACAGCAGGCTACATGATAATTGTTTAGGTGAACAGGTTGAATTTTATTTATTGTTTTTTAAAGATTTTATTTATTTATTCACAACAGACACACAGAGAGAGAGGCAGAGACACAGGCAGAGGGAGAAGCAGGCTCCATGCAGGTAGCCTGATGTGGGACTCGATCCCGGGATCCTGGGATCATACCCTGGGCTATAGGCAGGGGGTATAGATGTTGGGCTAGAACCACCCAGGCATCCCAGGAGGTTGAATTTTAAACTGAGTCCAGAGTCAAATGCAAATCAGCATTTGAAATATAATTCAATAATGATACTAAACTAGAATTTTAAAAAGGAATTATTGATAATGATGATGCAGGTTAATGGTTAGAGCATAAACTGTAGTTTATAAAAGCTCCAGATCTGAATTCTTCAAATTGTAGGTCCTTAGGAGCAAAAAAGAATTAATGATATCTCTCCCACACAATACTACTCAAATTCAGGGAGAAATAATGTGTATAAAACAATTAGATCAGTGCCTGGTGCTTAGTAAGCACTTCATAAAAAGTCATTATTATTGGTGGTTATAAAGATAGTGTTCTGCACAATGGCTCCAAGAATATTTTGCTGTATAGGTTATTAACCTTGATCTTATCTAACTGAAACTTAGGTGGATTTGCTACATAGCCTGTCCATTAAAACATTAGTAATGACCCTCTTGTGCATGGAAAAGAAACAGTTTATTCTCTCTTCTTATCTAAATCCTGAAATTAGGCTTCCTATCCAAAAACAAAAGGGCAAATCGAGAGCAATAGAATCTATGGGAAAGTGTATGTCATCTCTGTGCTTTCACCCTTGCCCCCAACAGACTACTCTACATGTTGTACAGGATGATTCTTCAAAACATACCAGGTGAAGTGAAATCCCTGCTTGAATCCTCAGCTGGCTTTCTGTAGTGAGTTGAATAGTGCCCTCCCCAGGCCTCCCTGGACATGATTATGTCCTGATTCCAGGAACCCTTGAATATGACCTTATTTGGAAAAAAGGTCTTTGCAGATATAATTAAGTTAAAGATCTTGGGATGAAATCACTTTGGGTTTAGGGGTGAGCCTGAAATCCAATGACAGCTGTACTTGTAAGAGGAAGGCAGAGAAAAAGTTGGGAGCTACAGATGTGGAGAAGAAGGCTATGCGAAGGCAAAGGCAGATATTGGAGTGATGTCTACAAGCCAAGGATGCCAAGGATTACCAGCAGCCATTGGGAGGTAGGAGAGGGGCATGGAACAGATTTTCCTTCACATTTTGCAGGGGGAACCAATCCTCGAGCTACTTTGATTTCAGATTTCTGGCCTCCAGAATTGTGAGATAAAAATTTTCTTTTGTTTTGAGCCACCCAGTTTGTAGGAAGCTAATATACACCCTTCAGAATTTTTTCCATGGGTCCATGTGACCTGGCCTCCATCCACATCTCTATCTTGCTTCTCTCTTGCTCTGCTCCAGTTGCACTGACCTTGCTATTCATTGGTATCTCAAGCCTCTGAATCTCATCTCTAGAAGATACTTCCCCCAAATCTTCACCTGACTGGCCTCCTGTTTTCATTAAGGTTGTGTTAAATGCTGCCCCTCAGAGAGGTTTTCCATCATCATCCTACCTAAAATAGCCACTTTATTATCTCACATAGCATTCTCTATCCGTTACACTACTATATTTTTCTTAATGTAGAACTTATCACTAACAGACAATATACTAGCATTTCCTTATTTACTAGTTTATCCTGCTCCTTTTTAATTTTAGGCACCATGAAAGCAGGATATTTTCCTCTTGTTCAGCACTCAATCTTCAACACCTAGAATCATCTGTAGGCTGTAATAGGTCCAGAATTAACACTTGCTGAATGAGTGATTTCATGTGAAATCTATAAAAATAGGCATGGGTTTACATGGTAGCATTCTATTTTGTAGAAAACACATTAGTGGCCTATGCCCCAAGGCTCACATCTTCAAAGATCTTAGAACTTCATTGCAGTAATTGTCATCTACAAATAACGTGTCTCTCTGAAACGTGGTTCGGGGCAACCAGTTTCAAAACTAAAAGAAGGAATTTCTGAGAAGTTTGCGTCCAGGGTAGGAGTGGCATGGAGAGGCTCTCTGTGAAGCACACCCTGACTCATTCCATCAGGCATGCACTTGGCAGTCCTACAGAACACAGGGTGATTCTGGTATACCTGCCTTGAAGATAGGAGTGTAGACAGGGTTTGCATTTGGTGTTTGACAACAGGGTGGAAGAAAGGAATGGAGACTAGGGATAGAGTTATTTTTTTTTCCTATAAGCTAAACAGTGACTTTCTATGATGTCAGATGAAAAACCAAGCAGGATGCATGAGAAATTTAGTAACCTCTGACTTACGTTTTTGAAAAGCATGGTACTTTAAGAATCACTCTAGTGATCACTTGAAACTTAGAGTGTTGGGGTAGAGTATAGTGCATGGTTTGAGACACCACTGAGGTTTTAACCACCAAGAAAAGACGATGGAAATATTTAGAAATATACTTAATTTTAAAGATGATGAGGACCACTCACAGAAACTACATTATCTTTTAAGTAATTAAGGACTTGAGCCAAGAAACCAAAGGTGAAGTCAAAATAAATGGCAGCGTACCCAGTTGGGCAGAGTGCCTGGTGGAGTACTACAGAGGACAAGTGGAGCTATGCTCAGTGTTATTTAACATTTCTTTTTATGATCTGGTTGAAGGAACTAGGATCACAGTCATGAAATGTGCAGATATTTCCAAATTTAGAGGCAGTTCAAAGAGAACCAAAAAAATGAGACTAATGGGTAGGCAAAGGGAAAATGAATTTCCCCTTGGAAGATCTAGAAGAAAACAGATGAAGCACCAGAAGCAGAAGTGCTGAAAAGAAAGTCCAAGAAGTTTTCAAGAAAGAGGACTTTATTTAAAAAAAAAAAAAATATTCATGAGAGACACACAGAGAGAGGCAGAGACATAGACAGAGGGAAAAGCAGGCTCCTCCGGGGGAGCCCAATGTGGGACTCGATCCCAGGACCCCAGGACTACCACGCCCTGAGCTGAAGTCAGATGCTCAACTGCTGAACCCCCAGACTCCACAAGAGAGAGGACTATAATATAAAGCTATGAAAAGGCTAATATTGGCTACCAGGAGCCTTAAGTCCCCCATGTGCCACTAAATATGCTCCCCATGTACATTTAAAACACAAGATAATGGAGAGAAAGAGAAAATCTCACTCTGTACCCTTTCCTCCTCCTGAGGGCAAAGCTAGGGAGAGTCAGCTGGCTTTTTCCAGGTTCCTAATTCTAAATATTAAGATTCCAGAAGATACAAACTTGTCTGGTGTCAGGTTGGCCTGATTCCAAAGGGTTTGACAAATTCACATTTATCAAATTGTCTCGCTGATCAGCTCAGAGTTGCCTATCAATAAGGGTAAGAAAAGACCCCTTCATTATGACAGGTATATGGAACTTTGTACTCTCATGGTTGAATAAAAATAAAAACCATTTATTTTTTCTTTTTTTATTTATTTTCTGTATAGACAGAAAGAAATGAGGAATGGGGGAATAATAAATGAAAAAAGGAGTGCAGAGAAGTACAAAGTGCATGAGGCTTGGATCAGGATTTTTGAATAGTGAATGAAATGATTTGGGAGCTTTTTTCCATATCTGGTAAACAGGATACCCTAATTTTAACTAACAGTGGTTTCTCAACCTCAGCACAATTGACACCTTAAGGCATATGATTCTTTGTTTTGAAAGGGTATGTGTGACCTGTGCATTGTAGGATGTTTTGAGCAGCATTCCTGGCTTCTATCCTACTTGTATATCTCTACACATTTCCAAATATCCTCTTCCAGTTGAGAACCACTGAACTAGGTAAATGGAATTGGAAAAACATCCTCCAAATTGGGAAATTTTTCTATAGATTTGTAATACAAAGATACCTTTTCTCTATATTTCTGTTGGAGCTGCTGGCTTGCATACCTTTGAAGTTTCAGGAAGGATGTAAAGATATTTGGTCAAGTCACTAGATTTGAGATGTTCTTTACATTTGATCCCAAACCAGACATTGAAATCTGAGAAATTCTCACATTTTCATTTAAGATTTGAGGACACACTCATGGCTTTAAGGTTTCTAGCCTTCTGGCCTTGGACTGACCCTGTAGGGGTTGACCTACTGGGATAACACGTGGTGGCTTCCATTGGTCCATCCCTAGAGCAAAGCATTGCCCTGTCCACTGATGCTTGTTTCTCCTGACCTAGTACCTGATTTTGAAACAAAAAGCCTGGCTGGGCTGTAGCCTGACCAGGTTTATGCAAACCCAGTTGATCCCTGAGGCAGGGAATACATTGCCACTACTACATATTCCCATGGTCTAAGCCTAGATGCCTCTGACCTGCACTGTTTGCAAACACAATCAGGTGGAAGCAGAATCACTGCAGGTCCTAACTTTATGGAGCAGCCTTGCAAAAGCACATTGGAGGGTTTCATATATTGATTAAGCACAGTAATATTAATATGATTTTTGCCTCTAGTCAACTTCTTTCTTCAGAACACTCCCAGCTGGGACTGAGAAAGTTTCTCTGATTCCAGCTGAATACTAATGTGGTAAACTTTGTGGTGACCATTTGACCTGTGCCTTTTCTTCCTTTCTCTCATGTGCACCCCCCCTCCCCCTCCATTCCTCTGGAGAAAACTGCTTGCCAGGTTTCACTGTGGGGCTCACGTGTCTCCTCAGCTCACTGCTGACGCAGTGACTGATGGTTCACAGCACTGCCTCCCTTGACCTCGTCAACATCAGAAACTGCTCTCAAATCTCAGTCATCTCTGACAGCCTTTGAGCAGAGAAATGAGACAGTCTCCCTGACACAAAGGCTTCTGGCCTGAGGTAGAAAATTCCTTTTGAAAAAAGAATCCGAACACTCTACAGACCACACTGCTTTCCACTCATCTTGTAGTCTGGCGCATCCATCCCCGACTCCATGTTATAGCCTTTTCTGTTTCTTGGAGGCTAGCCATGGAAGCTCAGAGGTTTTCGTATTGTAATGGCTGAGTCCTGGCATACCCTTCAGAGCAAAGAAGAAAATTGGGCAATTGACACAGCAGTGGTTAATTTTGATTTCTGAATAGCAAAATAAGAGTTCATCCTGTTTCTGAGTATGAGTAATCAATCCAGATAGTGTGGGGGAGGGAGGATAGATAGGACCTCAGAAATGACATAGAGAATAACTGGTTTCATTGAATCAAAATGATATCCTAGACTCTTGTAAATGAGAAAGAATATGGGGACACGTGGGTGGCTCAGTGGTTGAGAGTCTGCCTTTGACTCAGGGCGTGATCCTGGGGTCTCGGATCAAGTCCCACATTGTGCTCCTGTGGAGAGCCTACTTCTCCCTCTGCCTGTGTCTCTGCTTCTTTCCCTCATGAATAAATAAATAAAATCTTTTAAAAAAAAATGAGAATATGGGGCAGCCCAGATGGCTCAGCAGTTTAGCACCGCCTTTAGCCCAGAGCATGATCCTGGAATCCCAGGATCGAGTCCCACATCGGACTCCCTGCCTGGAGCCTGCTTGTCCCTCTGCCTGTGTCTGTGCCTCTCTCTCTCTCTCTCTTTCTCTGTCTCTGTCTCTCATGAATATATAAATAAAATCTTTTTAAAAAATGAGAATATGGCATGTAAATGGAAAGAATGTATGTGATTTAAGTTTTAATTTAAGGCAAATGAAAATGAAGCAGTCCCAAATATTGATCCTGATTTTTTTTCTCCATTTGGCAAATAAACTACCCTGATAGAGTAAAGCCTATTTTCTTGATCTCAGAATTGGGTAAAATATGTTTTCCTTCCTTAGCCCATTTAGGTTTAACAATGCCACATCTTTGAGGTTCTTAGAAAAATTACCTTAAAATACTGCTTCCCAAGAAATGTTGGGAAATATCAGGAAGGGAGACAGAACATAAAGACTCCTAACTCGGGGAAACGAACTAGGGGTGGTGGAAGGGGAGGAGGGCGGGTGTTGGAGGGGAATGGGTGACGGGCACTGAGGTGGACACTTGACGGGATGAGCACTGGGTGTTTTTCTGTATGTTGGTAAATTGAACACCAATAAAAGTTAATTAAAAAAAAAAAATACTGCTTCCCACCTCCCCACCCCTCGCCCCGGCCCAAATCAGCCAGGTTGATAGTGCTGTGCAGTGGGGAGGTGGCTAGCAGTCCTCTAGAACTATATAAAACAGTAGGTGTAGAGTTTTTGGTAGAAAGCAGTTTTCCAGCTGGAGCTGTACTTCCTAACAACCCTTTCGTTATTTGTCAGGTCTGTGACTGAGTTCTGATGAATGGAAAGTTAGTAGTCTTGATGAGCACCACTTTACAAATTGACTCATGAAAACCTCCCAGCAGAGTGGTCAGAGTTAGCAACAGAGAACATGAAGTGCCCAATAAATTCAAATTTTCAGATAATTACATACCACATACTCAAACTAAAAAATTCATTTTTTTTTCATCTTTACCTCTCTATCTGATCCTTTCTTCCTTCCATACCACAATGTCTTTTCACCACCAGATAATGGACAGGTACCAACCCCACAATTCTCAGTGATACTATAAAGTCTCAGATGGCTCTCTTCCTCATGTGGCTTCTCAGTTATGGGGGAAGAGGGATATCTCTAACAACAGTGACATGTGAAACATATATGGAAAATGGCAGATGTAGACAATACCTAGGGAAAAGTTTGTTGGAATTCAGAAGATGAAGACATTTTGGAGAAGGATGCTGGGCAGCTTGAACAAGTCCTTAGGAAAAGGGCAGAACTTGGACCAACAGAGAGGTCTGAGTCCAGGGACATTCATTCAGAGGGAATGGTGAAAGTGAAGACCTTATGTACACATAGATATTCACAAAACAAGAGCAATTAATGTCCCAGTGTCTTGTGGCTCAGATGGCAAGTGGCGAAATACAGGTACCCAAATTAATATGCTCTCTTTGGACTTGCTGTAATAGATATATGCACTAGAAAATTGGGGCAGAGGGGTAGGGTGGGGGAGGATGCCTGGGTGGCTCAGTGATTAAAGCATCTCCTTTAGCTCGGGGCATGATCCTGGAGTCCCGCTTCAGGCTCCCTGCATGGAGCCTGCTTTTCCCTCTGCCTATGTCTCTGCCTCTGTGTGTGTGTGTGTGTGTGTGTGTGTGTTTCTCATGAGTAAATACATAAAATCTTAAAAAAAAAAAACGGGGGTATCTGCAGTGTGGGCTCACCATGTCCCGGCTACTGGCATAAGCCATTTAAGAAATCATATGCTTGCAGGTTCCTCTGGGCTTTGAGGATGCAGCATAGAGAGTATACATTGTGACAAGGTTTTTCTTTTCTTCTGTAGCTTGGAGAGAACACCTATACTCTGTATTCTCTCTGAAGTTCAAGGAAACCAGTACCAACATTGTAATATGGATTCTCCCACTTGTTAATGGAAAGTTAAAAAAATCAGGAATCTCAGGGGGTTCTGAATGTGACCTTTCACCTCCCTAGGTGAGGGGGCTTTTCTTTCTCTTTAGATTATGCAAATAAATTTTTATTTGCTATTGAATTGGAGTAGGGGAAGGATTAGACTTACTCTCAACATCCTCAGTAATAATATTGACTCATGTATGAGTGTGAGGTCTACTCCTGACCACAGGACCATTTACTATGGTTTGTCGCTTTGTACTATGGTACTCTGTGCTACGTTGTATGGTATGATAAAGATTCCAGGATACAAAACAAAGGAGAAAAGATTCTTGCTGAATTTTATTCTGGAAGGAAGTCCACACAGTCTCTGAGAGAAGTCTGTATTTGGATTTAGACACTCGACTGACCTTGGCACACTAATGTGTTTGAATCCTTTTGTCCACCTAAGGGTGACTGTATTATGGAGACTTGGTGCGTTTTATCACTGTTTAGAGTTTCTAAAAACATAGTTTTTACCTATGAGGTGTTATATGAGAACAGACACAATAAATCATTCTTTTTTAGATGATTAGTATAAACAAATGTATGTTTAATATAAAATTTAAATATGTATATGTTTACAAAAAAATAAAAATAGTTATTAGTAGTAACTGTTATTAATAGGAGCTCTTTTTCATCCCCTCAGCAGATATGTATTAACATAGTGACTTTTATCAGGCAGAGGAACCTGATGATTAATAGTGTGAGTGTTGGAGCCACATGCCTGGGAATCCTGGCTTCTCAGTCTAGGAGTCTTATGACCTTAAGCCTAACCCTCTTTTTGCTTTCTGTGTCAGTTACTCTTGCTACATAATAAATTACCTCTAAATACAACGGCTTACAACAATTGTTTTCTTCTGCTCATGGATTCCCAGGGTTAGGAATTCAGACAAGGCACAACAGAGATGGCTGTCTCTGTTCTGTGATGGCTGGGGCCTCAGGGAGTGACTTAATGGCTGGGGACTTTCACAATCCTCTGCCTGGCCTGGGCTGGGTCAACTAGAAATCTAGAACTGTTCACCAGAGCATCTGCATGTGACTTGGGTCTTGTTCCACCATGGCGGCTTCGGGATAGTTATACACCTTATATGGCTGCATAGGCTCTGGATGCTACATGGCTGTTTATGGCCCACACTGAATATCGTAACCCTTACTTTGGCCATATGCAATTGGTTGAAGCAGTCACAGGCCTTTCCAGATCCAAGGGCAGGGATCTAGATCCCATCTCTTGCAGTTATATCAAAAACTTGGCAATTTCCTTAAATGAGGATGAACCTTCCTTGTGTGTTTGTTTGTTTGTTTGTTTTTCAGATTTATATGAGTTAGTGTTCATAAAGTGCTAAGAACAGGGCATGGTACATAACAGTACTCAAGCGATGACAGCTCTTATTCCAGGCACCAAGCTCGTGCTGAGCTTTCAGAGATGAAAGGGACTTAGCTGTGGCCTCTTTGAGAGCTTCACAGTCAAGTGTACGTGAGTTTGTTGGGGTCCTCTCTATGCCACCTCACCCTTCCCTAGAAATCCTGGAGCAGAGTATTATCTAATTTCATTGCTCAGCCTAACATATCCTCAAATGGATATGAGGTGAGGAAGGCTGAGCATTATTCTTATTCTTATTTAACCAAAGAGAAAATTGAGGCCCAGAGAGGTTAAATGGTTTGCCTAAGGTCAGAGAATTAGTGGCACAAGGCAAGGCTGGAGGAAATTTCACAGGCCTCTGGTCTTTGGCTTCAGTAATTCACAAACTGAAGTACAACCTGGTCTTTTCAATATGCTCTTTCTTGGAAAAGATGAGGGGGCTTCACCGCCACCATGAGGGGCATGACCAGCATCGAAGGCACAGACGCCCAAAGGCTTCATCTTACACTTTGGCCTCTAATGAAGCTGTTGTCACATTTCCATCCTCCGCGCCTTGTAGATAAACACTGCAATACTGGGGGGCCTCATTAGAAGAGACGCGTTAGCAGGAGGCAGAGTGCAAAAGAAGGAACAGGGAAACCACTCGCCAACGGAGCCCCTCTCTCTGTGGTTACTTCCCTCCAGGAGTTCGCTTGTTCTGTTCTCCATGCAACTCCTCCCTCCTGGGTCCTTAACTCCCACCTCCACTAAAAATAAATATCCCATTAGCCTCACCAGTGGCTTCTGAAGGAACACAGCAATAAATTGAATTTCCAACTTACACTGGAGCTTGGCAAGTGAAGGACAAACTTTAGAAGGGCTGCCCATCCATGCTTCTCAAACTGAAGCAATTGTTCCCAACAAAGCAGAAGAGAGGCGCCTGCTCCCCTGATTCCTTGTATTTTCTTCCTAGTGGAGTCAGATTTGCATTCTCTCCTAATCCAGTCCCACTGCCAGGGCCAAGCCCTGAGGGCTTGGATTCGCCAGAGTTCTGTATGGTCTGTGCCTGGGTTTGCCTCTGGTATAAAACATGCAGGGGGCCTGGGAGGCTTGACTTTAATCCCCAGCTGGGTCTTGGTATTTCTTTCTCATTAAGGGCGGCAGGGTTATCGGAGCTGGGAGAATGGTGACAGATAAGTTCCGTAATTCATTTCTCCCCACTCTTGCACAACCTATGAATGTCTTTGTCACATATTTTTCCTCCGGAGAGCAAACTGATTATTGTGACAATCATCACCCACCACCTGGAATTTAGCATCCCAGATGAACTGGGATGAGACTCCAGAATCGGACTGCTACCAGTAACAATGAACAGAGATTTTATATATATATATATATATTTGTATTGCAAGAGCTTCACTGGCAGATCTATCATGTGCCTGCTACCAGATAAGAATCCAGTTGATTTTCATGCATATGAACTATGAAAATCACTGATAAGTACTTACAAAATTAGGTCCATTTTTACAGATAATACCCATTTTACAGGTAATAATAGAACTAGAAGGCACTCCTGAAGGAGATTTTTTGGGGAGCAGGCAAGTACTCCTTCATAAATAGCCTACTAAATTTAGGTAATAATTTATTTCTAAGAGTTGAGCTTTAAGCTCCTACACTTTGATTAATTGCTGAATTGATAGGTAAAATATTTGTTGAGTATCAGTTACTGAGTTACATGCTGGGACTTCAAAGATGATTAAAACATTGTCTTCCTGCTTAGGGACTGCTCCCGCACTTCCCCTGGAGACATTTAGCAATGCATAGAGACGTCTTTGGTTGCTACAACTTGGGGTGAGGGTGCTAATAGCATCTCATGCGTAGAGACCAGAGAGGCTGCTACACATCCTACAATCTATAGGACAACCTCACAGCAAAGCATAATCCAGCCCAAATATCAATAGTTTCAAGATTAAGAAACCATTCTCAGGAAGTCTTGTTAGGAGGCAGGCATCTGGACGATTACAATCAATATATTTTAATAAATGCCAGCATGGAGATAGGCATGAGGCATAATTTAAAAAGAAATAGAGAAAAGCATGGAAGCAGAGCTAATGCCTCCTCTCTCTCTTGCCAGCCACCACTCCCTTCTGCTCAAGGGCAGCTGTTTTCCTTCTATTGACGGAGAGGGAGTCCTGCTCTTAGTTTTTTCCTTTCCCTTGTTTGAGGTGTCTGATAATTGTGTTTAATAATAAAACTCCATACAGGTCTGGAAAAAATAAGGCTGGAATATGGGAAGAAGTTAGGATTCTTTCCCAACATGTAGGGTTCTGGGTTACTTGGAGAGCCAGAGACCCCTTAACCATTTTGATCTTCCTTCTTCCCACTCATCTTCCTCTATGATCTTCAAACAGAACCACAGTGAGTAGAAGCATTAGACGTTCAGGTTGTGAAAATTATTGGGAAAAGCACAAATTTCCAAGCCCTGGAATCCCCTTAAAAAACTCATTAAAAAAGTCATTTTCCCACCGTCGGCCTCAGTTTCTTCACATGCAAAATTAAGTCATTGAATAGATGATCCTCTAGTACTCTTCCAACATATTGAGCGAATGATCGGCTTTATATTTTTCATCTCCTGATGCCCCCTGGACCTCATAACTCCTCTTATTTTCACACTCAAGAGTTAGGGGAAAAAATAGCATGCCCCCTGTTGTGCCATGCTCTTTTTCCAGTGGGATGAAAGAGAGACTAATTGTACACCAGCTCCTGGAAGAAAAAGTAGTATCTTTTTCTTGTGGGCCAGGCTTTGATCAAACACTTAAAGGTATGGAAAAGGATGGCAAGAGGAGAGCAGAATGAGTGTCTGAGAGGCTGTGCCTCTTCAGTAGGAGAGTATCTACCTGATTGTCCACCAGACCGTTCTTCTTCTGTGCTAAGGACAAAACCATTTTGCAAAAGGAATTTGTTTTCCTTTCCTCTGTTTCCATTTAGCTCTCAAGACTATTTCTAAGTACGCAGGAGTAGTGAAGCATCACAGATCAGTCAAGATATGGAGAGCGGTCAATAAAAGAAAATATTCTCAGAGTTGTTGGTCTTGTTACCAAGGTACATATAATCTCTTTCCTTTCTAAATTCCTTAATTTATCATGTGGTTAGTCATTAAATGTTCTGCTGTGATATTTTTGCATTATCCGCTTAATTCTACAACTAGACTGCCTATTTCTAAAGGTCAAGAGCTGTCTCTCAGACTTTCTTGACAAATCCTACAGAGTTTACACCAGTGCTAAGCACAGAGACAGCATCATTCACTGAACGGTGGAGTGACTACAATTCCATTTCAATAAGCATCTTTCCTTGAATGCCTTTAGTTAACAAAATATCTTCATAGTTCTTTTAAAGGACTATTTATTTTTGAACACTAGTAGATATTACAAAATGGGACTGATATCATTTGGATTTATTGAATAGCACTTAGCTTGTATCAGTCTAGAGCAGTTTCTCAACTTTGGCACCATTAATATTTCTGTATTATTTGGGGTATTTGCAATAACCCTTTATTGTGAGGTGCTGATTTGTGCATTATTAAATGTTTAGCAGCACCCCTGACTCTACTCTCTCATGCCAACAGCACCCCTTCCAACTGTGACAAACAAAAATATTTCCAGATATTGTTAAATATCCCTCATTTCAGAAACAGTGACAGAGAGAAAAACACAAGATTATTATCCATAAAGCATTTATCAGTTGGTAATCACCTAGTAATTCTTGAAAGATCCATTACACTAAGGCATTTAATGTATTTCTTCAAAATGCATTAGATTTACTCATACATTCATTCATTCTCCAGACATCTATTGAACATCTGCCGTTTTCTAGGTACTGTGGAGGACTCTATTATGAATAAAATATAATTCCAGATACTCAGGATGCACCACGTAGCAGTGCAGATAAAGTATGAGTCAAATATAAGACTCATTTCTATTACAAAAATTGTAATAGGGAATAATTCCTGCTCTAAAATAGATAGAACTACTAAAAAATGTGATTTCCAGACTACTAGAAGTCCATGAACTTTTTGTTATTGATCCACAAAGAAGAATGGAAGTCAAACACCTTGCTTAAGCATACTATTTATATCAGATGCCTTTTTTTTCTTTTCATAATAAAATTTTACCAGTGAAGGAAGCATTGCCTTTATTTACATTCTGGTGCAGTTTCCCTATTTCACTGGAAACAGTGAAATAGATTGGAAACAGTGTTTGGTGACCAACTCTTTGAGTAGCACTGCTCAGAAACATGGGGAAAAAAATTACTGTGCTTCACATAGGGAAGATGTGACAACAAGGTTGAAGAAATAATTGAAGAATTATTTGTAGTTCAAGAGACACTTGATCTGAGGTTTGGAAGATGGATAGCTGTATTTGTCAGAATAAACTTCGTTAATAACTCCATGATTTTTCATGGCTTAACCCAGTGAACTGTTAATTCTTGATTAAGTTGCCATTTGTCATAGGTCAACAGAGAGATTCTGTTGGTGCATTCATCAGAGGAGCAAGCTCCTTCCGTCTGGTGAAACAATATCATCTATAGTCTTGAGAGTCCTTTACTGAATTTTATTGGAAGGTAAGAAAAGAGAGTGTAGAGAAGCACATCCTTCCCAAACTCCCTCATCTATGACTTCTGATCACATGCCTACCATGTATCTTAATTCTGTTCACATTTTATTGTTGAGACTGAGTCATGTACTGCTACCCCCACAGAGCGGTCTTGGGCATGCAGTCTAGCCATATGTTAAGAAAGTGGAGGAGAGTATGGATATTGTTGAACACCAGGTGTGTTTTTTACAGAAATTCCCTGGTAGGCTTTTCAGGAGAATAGAAAAATGAATGCGAAAGAGTTAGTAAAAGCATCCAGGAGACAAGTCGACAAGAATCATTAGTTAACTGAAAAATACAGAGTATATGAAGAGGAGTTATAGTCTATATGGATGAAGTATCTTGCGTAGATTTCATGGATATTCTCAGTGATATAGACAATTGGTTGGACATTACTGATCTTTTAAAGTCTTTTCAAAACTTGAATTATTAAATGACAGTTTTCTGATTGTAATGTATAGCATGTGTAGAGTAGAAAATATAGGCATTAAGGAAGTTACAAAAACCAAATTTCATATCCCCTACATTTTTGTTACCCAGGGAAGAAACATTATCAATGTTTTAATGAGTAAGAACAAGGCCTGTGATTTCAATCTGTCGGGTTTATGTTATTTCTTCACCACTTTCCATCTGGGTAATCCTGGGCAAGTTACTTTGATTCTTTGCATCTGTTTATTCATCTGGCAATTATTGTGAAGATAAAATGAGAAAGTACACATAAAGGAATTAAGATGGTGCTTTTACATGATTAGAGCTCAATAAATGTTAGATAATATTATGAGTGTTTTTCTATGTTATTACTCATGTTTTTCAACTATGTAAGATTCCCATAGATGTGCTTATTAAAATATATTTAGCCAACATCTTTTCACTGGGGATTCAGTTTATTTCTTTTCATGTGTGTGAATGTGTGTGTATATGAGTTTAAATATTGCTTGAGTAAATATATCGGTGCATAAAGTTTTGTATCCTTATTTATTTCTATAACATAAAATATGAGATTACTGGGTCAACAGCACATTTTTCAGCCACTTGACACATATTGCTTAAATATGTGTTCACTCCAGAATTGTGAAATTAATACTGTCACTAGCATGGTACGAGAATTTCAGTTTTCCTGACTCCCACCTACCTCAATTAATGTTTAAATACTTGGAAGGTGAAGATGATACCTCAATTCACAGAATTTTGGAGTTCTGGTAAACCAAAATATATGATTGCATTAACTGTGTCTATTTGTGAATGTGTTTCTTAAGACCTTTCTGTGGTAATGTACATCCAAAGAGGGCTCCCTAGACTAGGTGGGATTTTTAAAACTTAAAGTAAAGTAAAAGCATTCAGCTGGATTTTGGGGGATGTACTTCGGGATCTTCAATCACATGAGACGGAAACCATCTGAAATTCATTTCTTCAATCCATTCCTTATTCATGTGCCAGAATCTATCTAGAACACAGCTTTAGAGAATTACATGCTCAGTGCTGAAATACAGCCTTACTGGGGGACTAAATACATTTGCCATACTACAAATCACACCAGCTATAATAGTTTCCAGAGGAGGAAATAATCTAAGGTGACCAAATGTTTAAGACCTCTCTAGATGCTACTCCCCACCAATCTATGGCCATTATATGACTTTAGAGGACTATTTGAAAACAAAGATGCTATTGCCTTCAACTCCAGACTACCTGTAGGGGTTCATATCGTCTTCCAAGATCTGGGGAGACACTGATGGTAGGAATGTTGGTTTCTGAGTGTTATAACTACCTTTTATCAAAGCACCAAGTGGTTTCATTTACTTCCTGAGTATGATCCAATGCAATTCAGGCAAGTTGCAAATTCCTCATGGCAGTTCCTATTAGGACTGCCAAAACCGAAAACCAGGTGTTACCCATAAATCCCTGCAAATTACTCAACCATTAGCCTCCCTCCATCAGAGAAATGAGGGATCCTGTCATAGTGGGTTTTACCCATGTTATCTTCGAGTAATAAAACAGGACCACACACTTTCCTAAAACCAACATAATAAGAGTATGTCTCTGTGAAACCTAAATAATCATTTAGAGAGAATCATTCAATCTGCTTGCAGAATTGTTTGGAGTATGTTTTACTGAATTGACTTAAAAAAAAAAAAAGACCCTGCATTTTCTGAAACACCAGCTGTTTGACATCAGAGGGTTACAACATATGCCAAAGATCAGCAACTTTTGATTACCAAAAGATAATATATAATCAGTACTATTTCCAGTGCCATAATGTTAGCTGTTATTTTTGTTTCTCATTAATTGTACTGTGTTTTACTTCAGACTTAGGGCATGGCTTAGGGGAAGAGGAAACAGAAAAGGATGAAAAGAGAGGAAATGAAGTACAGAATGAGAGACTGGCAGGGGTGGGAGAGGGCAAGGAGGAAAAGGCAAAGGAAGAAAGAATAGATGGAGGAAGGAAGAGAAGAAGGATAAAAGGGAGGGAGAGAAGAAAATGTACCATTCTCTCTTAATGCTGACCTTTGGATTAGAATGGAATGATTTTGTCCATTCATCCTTCCCCTCCTCTGCAGCATATATACACCACTCTCCCCAAGTCATAGTTTCTATCAAAGGGAGCATTGCTCATCAAAAAGACATCAATAGCATTCAGTAATAATTAGTGGACAGAGCCATGGAACAAGGGATCTACTTTCACTGCAGGAGTTGACAGGAAAAATTGTCTTTGCTCAAATGGTCATGAATAACACCATGATCCAGGTGTTTAAAGATGCAAAAGCAATTAGCTTTTGGTCTTTCACAACCCCTGATCATAGAGAATTATCAAATTGGAATGACCTTCATCTTGCTGTGTCCGTTTTGATCTGCTCCCATTTTTAATTAATGATGGGTGCTTTAAGAATGATGTTATGGACAGAAAAATAAAATCTGGCACTTTTTTTCTTACAAAAAAAGAAATTAATGGGGAAGATATTAATTAAGTGGGACCAACTTGCACATCATATTCAAGATATTACTAGCTTTAATAAGCTAATAAAAAATAATTAGGGAAATTTCAAAATAACCGAGTGAATTCCTCATGTTTTCTGGGTATAATCACTTTGCACTGTTAATTTTTCCCATGGATTACTTACTTATAATTAGTGCCCATTCATGACAAGAAAACAAAAACCACAATATCTCAGTAAATGGCATCACCGTATCAACTACATTGCCTCGGTCAGAAACTTGGGCCTTACACCTCCTCTATCTCTCTTTCACATATCTGATCTATTGTCAAGTCCAGTTCCTTTTTCCACAAGAGTTGATCGTGTATCTCTCCATCACACCAGATGCTCTTCAAGCTACCACCATCTCCAGCCTGTTGCACTGTTACAACCTTTTTACTGGTATCTGTAGCCTCCAATCCATACTGCAGCCAGTTGTCTTTTGAAAATATTAAATGGAAGCTTAAATTTATGTTGATGTTTAAAGTTATTTAAATATAAAGCAACTCTTCATTGTTTTTTGGGATAAAGACCCAAATCTTTAGGATGACTACAAAGTTCTGCTTATTCATTTCTCGGTCTTCCCCTCCAGCCCTATTTATACCACTTTCTACCCTAAGTATTCAACTCTTATAGAGGTTATTTTTTACAGACTGTTCACTTCTGTTATGACACATATCTTACCTATAGGTAAGATATATAACTATATATATGCATATATATTTATATTTACATTTATATTTACATTTATGTATTTGTAGATATATTTATACTTATTTGCTTATTTATCATTTGCAATTTTTTTCATTTGAGGGCAGTGGTCAATACTGCTACCATAAACATCTGTGTATGGGTTTTTGTGTGAACATAAATTTTCATTTCTCTAGAGTAAATACTCAGGGGTATGATTGTGGGATCAAATGATGAATATATGTTCAATTTTATAAGAAACGCCAAACTGTTTTCCACAGTGGTTGTACCATTTTGTATTCCCACTAGGAATGTGTGAAAGATCCAGGTGCTCACC